>NC_057812.1:685657086-685957086 GCF_018294505.1 Triticum aestivum
AGGTGAGACCCGCCTTGATGGATGACATGTGGCATTCACAAATCATAAAGTATCTAATCTCTCCCCCCTGATTTTAGGTGGGGGTGGGGTGGATGCTTTGTGATTTGCGAATGCCACGTGTCATCCATCAAGATGGGTCTCACCTACTAATCCGTGAGACCTGGTCTCATAAAAAAAATTTCCGGGGGGTTGCGTTTTCATTTACAAGCGCGCGGGGTCGCGGAATAGAAGCTCCTGGTTTTTTCGACTAACCACATATTTCGGTCGGTCAATGTCTTAACAGACTGAATCTCATTACCTATGCGAATCAGCCCTCCCCTCTTTCCTTTTTTTCTTTTCTGTTTTATTTGTGCTCCTAAACCAATCTATTTTATTTTTTATTTTTTAATAAGTCAATTTTTATTCTGTATTTATTTTGTGGGTATTTTGAGATGTCGGATGAGTCTAGATGTATAAAAAAAATACTAGAAAATATATACAAAAATGCATGGTTATATGATTATTCTTTGCATACTACAAAAACGTGTGAAGTTGTGTGCTAGTTCATTTTTGTATTTTCATTTATGTTCCTCTTAAAAGGCAATACCAATGTCACTAATTTATTGTTCCTTATAAAAAAACTTCATTATTTTGATTTTTAGTTATTATTTTACATTATTTCCTCTTTAAGGGCAATATCAATGCCAATAATTTATTTCTTCTTAGGAAACCTTTTTCGCAAAAAAACCACTATTATATGCTTATTCTAGCATATTTTAAGAAAAACTTATGTTTTCTGTATATGGTATGCAAATTTGCTATTTTTAAACATTTTTTATTTTCTTTTTGTGTACTGGGTATAATATTAATGCCATCAATTCATTCTTTCTTAGAGAAACTCATTAATTCGTTTTTTTGTTTTTATTTCATTTTATTTCTTTCAAAGGCATATACAAGGCCACATATTCATTCGTTCTTATAAAGTTTCATTATTTTATTTCTTTTAGTTTTATCCCATTTTCTTTCTTCTTTAATTGTGATACCAATGCCACTAGTTCATTCCATCAGGGAAAGCATTTCTTTAAATGCCTCTGCCTCAAAGATTGCGTTCCAAATGGACCTGGTGACATCGTCTTGCCTGGTGCAGAGGTACATTGGATGAGCTCGGAGCTGGAGTGGTTGAACATGTCAGCTCATAGCCACATCCATCACGCCGACATGCGTCAGGCCTTGGTGGGCCAGTTTGCACATTTTTTGGTGGAGCCTCCGCACCTCCGATGTTTCATCCGGGGTGTTCTTGGGGCTCTAAGAGTTGAGCTTGATGGGTGGAACTTCGCTTAAGGGTTCTCCAGCCTACATCCGGGATATGAAAACCACTCCTCCTGCCACTTATTTTTAGTTTCTGAAAACTTGTCGGCCTGGTACTCAGATTCGGGATGCTTAAAGATGATGGCTCACCCGCACTCGCGGGTCCTGCTCACGTTGGTATGGTGGTTGACTTGGAAATATCACCTTTGAGGCTCAATAGGGAAGAAGACTCGCAGAGGGTGATGAAGTTAAAATGGAGAAGGTTGTGAAAGTAAGGTTCGAGGTGGTGCATTCGAAGGCATTAAAAATGGAAGGCTACAGAAGAAAGGATGAACCAGGAACCCCAAACCATGAGCAAGAAAAGGGACAAAATTGACCCGCTCATATGGATCTGGCTTGGATGGAGACTCCGTCAGGACATCGTCGTTCTTCGCCATGGTGACCGGAGAGCAAGGAATGGCGACGGTGTTGAGGAAGATAGCCGGAATCAACGAGGAGATCCAGCGCATCACTGGTGATGGTGGAAGGCATCCACTTGCCCTTCGTTGGCAAGGAAGACTTCCCCTTAGCATTAGAAGTGGTGTTTCTCTTCCGAGTGTTGAATGGCATGCCACCATTCATCAGGAGTCAACCCATGGTGATGCAGTAGAGTTGTTGTGCGGTGGAGTTGCGGTTACGTGGCAGAGCAGTGGAGCAGTGACACGACGAAGTATAAAGCACAACAACGAGAGGGCAGCAACGCGGGGAAGAAGAAGTGGAGGGGGTGAGAGCGTAAAGTCTATCCCTCTCCACCCTTCCCCTCTTTATAGGTGAATGGGGGGCGAGACGATGGCAGGCAATCCATGCCTCGGGGCAGGCAAATATCTTCGTATCCCACTAAGGCTTTGTTCGGTTACACCTCCTCACAAGGGGATTGGGGTGGATTGAAGGAGGTTTTGACTTGTAGAGGATGTAATCCCTGCCAATCCCTGTCAAACCCTTCCATTTTCCCTGTCAACCGAACAGGCCCTAATGGATCTTAATGCATGCGGGAGAGGAGCCCGTTGTAACTGCTCGGACAAATCGAGGCACACATTGTCGGCCGATGGGACCTGGCCTATGTGGGCCCACACCCACTTCCACACAAAACTTTGAGCGATAGGTCAGGTCACACACGTGGTCTGGCTAAACCAGCCGAATAGATCAGTCTGGTCTGATTGACAAGACTAGAGTGGGAAATTTTACATGCATTGTGCAGGAATTCGAACCACGAAGTTCGACTATGCAGGAAGTTTTCTCTATTTCACGTCGGCTATCTCCATCAATAAATCAAGACCGGAGTGGTTCGTCCGACTTCGGAAGTACATCGACCGTAGGAGGCCGGCGGCGAACAACTATGGTAAAGAAGCTTCCAAGAACCAATTTCAATCTCGGGGAGCGAGAAGACGACGTTGCAGTTCGATGTTGGTCGGGATGTTGTCAAGGGCTACTAATGCTGTTACAACCCAGGGGTGCCTTAGCTCACTACAAAAAAAATACACTTCCGGAATGATACGTGTTTGTCACAATAGGCCACTTTTTTTGTCATGCATGTACATCCATGACAAATTTATGACAGAATCAAGATAGTCATACCTGTGCTGTCGTAGAAGTGTTCCATGACATTACCAAAATTATCATCAGGAAGTGTCCACTTCCATGACGATAAATCGCGCGCCACAGAAGTGCTTTCGTCAAGGGTGACCGACACGTGGCATCCACCATAACGGAACGCCGTTAAGCTATCGGGTCGGGTTTTGGATCCGATAACCCGTTAACAGCCCCGACCAATGGGAAATTTCCACGTGTAAAATTCTTATTGGCCGGACGAAACACGTGTCAGCTCGTCAGTGGGTCAGATAAGCGCCTATGATACGTCGACACGTGGCACGGCCCAACAGAGGCCCATTCCTGTGAAAAGGCCGGCCTGTTTGACTTGGTCAAAAGCTAGCGGGCCGGCCCATGGAAAGCTTGTTAACGGCCTGTTCGAATATAGCCCATTTACATCCCGCTAACCCAAGGCCCGTTACGCCCTATCCGAATTAGGCCCAGTAGCGTCATCTGGGCCATCCAATATGATTCCATCCCGTTTTCACTTATGGCCCATGTATGGCCCATGACGTCTTTCGGCCCATATGAGGCCCTATGTAACTCTTGGCCTACTAACGGCCCGTGGTGAAACTGGCCCGTAATGAACAGTGTATCACTTTACACCCATTAACGGCCCGTGGTGAAACTGGCCCGTAATGAATAGTGTATCACTTTATACCCATTAACGGCCCGTTATTCCGTTGGGCCGTTTCCAGCCCATGTTATCTTTCGGCCTTCTCAGAGCCCATTTATTCTTGGGCTCATTTCCAGCATTCGTTTACTTACGGCCCGTTACTGTCATTTTCTGCTTGTGGGCCAAATTCAGCCCGTGGTTACAGTCGGCCCGTTTGTGGTCCGTTAATACGTTGGGCCGTTTTCATAGCGTCATCAAATACGGCCTATTAACGATGGCCCGTTATGGTCGGCCCATGAACGGACGATTCCAACTCTAGCCCGTTTACGGCCATAATGCGGCCTGTTATTGGCCCATGTTTGGCCATCGATCATACTGCCCGTATAAGGCCCATTGATGATACGGCCCGTAGAAGGCCCATTGTTTCTACGGCCCGTAGAAGGCCCACTGTTTCTACGGCCCGTAGGAGGCCCAGTGTCACTACAGTAAATATTAGCCCATGGTTATTGTGGCCTAGTTTTAAAAAATAGGTTATTGCAGCCACTAGCAAACCGCGGAAAAAGAACTGCAATGACTAGAAGCAAACAAATAAACAAGACAACAAGGAAATAAATAAGCAAGCAACTTACGCTAGGCTATCACGGCTATCACACATATTACATCCACTGGGCATCAAAGTTCGCCACCAGTGCAAATAAACGCGCCGACAAAAGAATATACAAAACTGAGAGCACTTCAGAAGGCACTAGGCCTGGCCAGGTCGGCCCCCCCCAAACAGCTGAAGAAGCTGAGTAGACCTCAGTTGTGTCAACGATAGATGCATCAACACTAGATTTAAGGCATGATGGTGCGCACGGCAGTCCTCTGACATCTTCATTGCATCTTTGACTTCAAGTCGGAGCTGAGCTGAAGCAAGCCTTTCCGCTTTAAGTTGAGACTGAAGAAGTCGAACTGATTGAGGCAGCGACTGCACAGAGGTTGTCTCACACCTGCTGGTGAGTAGCTTCAACTCACTGTCTTCATCAAGACAGGACCTTGGGGTCATCTCGCTGTCCTCAAGATGGTTTGGCTCACTATCTTCCCTAAAGTTCTGCCTGGCGTAAGAGATACGAGTCTGAAAGAGAAACAAGGAGACACGTAACAGGTTTCACAATTATATAAGCAAATAAATGGATCTGTTCTGCATAAGGAACATGTTTTTACAACTACAATTTGAAACTGGTAGTTGTTGCAAACATCCAATCAGATGTAAACAGCAAAGCAAACAACAGTGGAGGAAATGATGCCTATCCAAATCTATACTAGAACAAAGTTTGAAGGCTTGAGAAGGATGAACTTACATTACATGTTAACACGGGCTGGACAAAGCCCTTCTCCATGTTGATGGAAGGATAATTCAATAAATTCCCCAAAGAAAATTCTTTATAAGCGTTGCCATTATTCTACATTTTGCAAAGAGTAAATATAGATCAAATAATATTGGAAGAAACAGAGGATAATGAAGCTCAGGTGCAGACTGATGATACATAATCAAATAGCAATTAATTAAGTACAGCGTTACAAGGCAAAAGGGAGAGAGGTACTGACAAGAGCAATGCAGAGCCCATTATTGTTTTGAGATCGTATGATCCTTTGAGCAAGGAGATTCATCTGAAATTAGTTTTCATACAAGAGAGAAGGTAAGGCACAAGCAGAAATTTAGGAGTTCAAATTTTGAATTGATATCATAGACAGTACCTGACGCTGGGCTCCCAGCAGTTCTAATAGGGGTTTGGCCACTGGAGTAGGGGTAAAGTGTGGTACAGTTGGGCCTGTGTTTTCTGTGGCTGCTGATCTATCTGATTTAACAGGTATCACTACCTTTTCCAAATACCTAGTTTGTACTCCTTGACGACCTGCACTCACCCTCTTCCTTTTGGACACCTATTACGAAAGAACAACATTTGACTGGAAAAACATAGTGTGACGACACATGGAATAGGTACAGAAAATGGATAGGTATGGCATATACTCATATATGATGCTTAAACTAAGCAGATGGTGTAACAAAGTAGAAGTAATGCAAGAGGTCAGAAGCAAAATATGTGCGACCAATACAACTTTGCAAAGTTAGAGCAAGCACCTTGATGGGTGAATAAGATAGGCCATCCTCCACCATGCCAAGTTTGTTAGGCAGTGGATCATTCCGCAATATTCCTCTCGTGCGCCCATTCTCATATTCATTTTGATAATGTTCAATATCTGACATGCATGAAAACATAAAAACAAGTGAGATTTTCTTTGTAATGCAGAAGTGATTCTAATCCAATACTGCCTCCCTGTAAACCCCTTTGTGCTATCTCTGCAATTCTTTTAAAAGATGCCATGCATGCTGTAATTTGTTGTGTGCATTAATATAATGTGGCCTACTACTCAAAATATGAGAGCTCCAGAAGTGATGACACTTCGCAGATGATAGCTTCAACATATAGTAAAGAAGAACAAGTCGACCTGACCTGACAGATTCAAAATATACTAAGGGAGAACAACTCGACCTGACCAGTCGACCGCAAGAGAAGAGTATCATCTTAAAGAAGAGCAGAAGAGCAAGCAGATTGAAGATATTACAAGTCTTTTAATACAATGTCGGTTGGCCACCCATGATGAACCAGAGCGCACAGAGAAATACTATTCTTTCCGGTCTCTCCATATGTGGCTCACATGCATTTCGAAACTAAAGTAGGAACATTTAGCTAACCAATTAAACATCTCTCAGTTTTACTAATATCAGCAATAATATCATATATGAATTTGTACAACTAAGCTTGTTTAGCTCGATGGGTGGAGCAGTGCTATTACGACACGAACCACGTAGGCTGATTGTGGTCATCATAAAATGGGGAAAACATAAGCATGATGAGTACAGTGTTGACCGTGGCAGTGGGATGGCAGATCTGAAGCTGCAAACCGCGCAAAGGG
This sequence comes from Triticum aestivum, assembly GCF_018294505.1. Taxonomy (NCBI): domain Eukaryota; kingdom Viridiplantae; phylum Streptophyta; class Magnoliopsida; order Poales; family Poaceae; genus Triticum; species Triticum aestivum. Next base: position 685,663,574 of record NC_057812.1, read on the forward strand.
TAGTTAGCAACCGATGTTTGCTTTGAAATAACAACTAAGATTTGGTATGGACAAGAAAGTACGGTCAACAAGTGACAAAGAAATGCAATTATGCTGTCTCTCTATATGTCGCGACATGCATTTGGAAACTCAAGTGGGACCTTTAGCTAACCAATTAAATGTGTCGGTTAACTAATATCAGTATCATATCACAATCATATTTGAACAACTAAGCTTTCGAATTCTGAGTGTTGTGTTGTTTAGCTTGAAGGGTGGAGTAATGCTAGTACGACAGAAAGCACCTACGCAGATCATAGTAGAGTAGATAAAAGGGGAAAACCCTAAGCATCAAGAGAAAAATCAGGAAAGTGGAACTAGCTGGACCAGTGGGTGGCGCACATGCTTTTCGAAACGAATATAGGAACATTAGGTGACCAATTAAACGTTCTCTGTTTTAGTGATATGAGCATCATATCAGATTCGTATTTCAACACGTAAGCTTTGGGTTGAGGTCTTGAGGAGCAGTGCTAGCACGACACGAAGCACCTACGATGATGGTAGTGAACATAAAGGGGGGAAACCATAAGCTTTACGAGTATAGTGCCCGTGCCATGGCGGATCTGAAGGTGCAAACCAGACAAAGCTACTTCGCAACCAATGTTTGCTTTCAACTAGCCACTACGATTTGGTACGGACAAGAAAAGTACAGTAAACAAATTACGATCTATTTTCCGGGTGAGATCAATAACTTAAGCACATATGGAAGAGTACCACCTCTCTTGCGACGCCGTGTAGGCCTATGCTGATACGTTGAGGGTGCTGCGGGTGCGATGGCTGTCGGCGGCGGGGAAGAAGACTTTAGATGGCAGACGGCCGGGTCGGGGGATATATCCTGTTGCCGTGGACGAGGCGGTCGTAGGAGCGGCAATGGCAAGGTGGACGACGGTGCCGATGAAGCGAGAGGAGGCGATGAAAGGATCCTGGTCCAGCGCCATGGATGAGAGACGTCCATCTCTTGCAGTGGACGACGGGGTAGGGGTAGCGGCTCCGGCAAGGTGGAGGATGGGGTGGCGGACGGAGGAGGCTGGCCGCAGTGCGGAGGTTGTCGTGCCGCCGACGGTGTATGAATGGGGAAATGGAGGGGAGGGGGGTCTCAAACTTTGGGACGCGCTTCTCTGAAATGGGGGAAAGTTACGAACTTATCCCCCGTTTAAAATTTCGGACATCGCGTCGGTTGGGGATAGGACGGTAATCTCGCATCTCCCAAATATTTGCCGGTAACTATTTCGGGCGAGGAGAGGGTGTTTTGCCGCCCACGGTTGGCGCCCATGGTGTATGAACGGGGCTGACAGGTAGGGCGGTTGTGTCACGTCTGATGGAAGTTACACATCTGCCCCTATTTAAAATATAAGCCTACATCGATTTCGGACGAGGAGAGTTTGTTTTGCCGCCCACCGTGTATGAATGGGGAAATGGAGGAAGAGACACATGTCTTTCGGACGAGCTTGAATCAAATGTGTTTTGCCGCCCACGTTTGGCGCCCACCGTGTCTGAATGGGCTCAGAGGCCGTCGTGTCACGTCTGATTGAAGTTACTAGTCTACCCCTATCGACAGCAGTGTAAATCCTGTCGATAAGGATGTCAAGTGTCAGGGGTAGACAGTAATTTCCATCTCGCAAACACTTGCTTCGAGCAGCCCACAAATTATAGTGGGTGTTTAGCCGCTTCGTTCAAAACTTGGGAGAATTAGCATTCACGTTTGCCCTGGGACCTGGCAAACTAAATTCAAATCCAATTTGTATTCGATTACGAATATCCACAGATAATTATACGTTTTGTTATTTATTTCTTCAAAACCACAACAAAGATTTATTCCACCTTTATATATGATTATGATTTAGAAATGCCGTGATCTTCGAATTCAGTAGGTTGGATACACTCTGAGTCAAACAGTTATTTCATCCAATACAATATGCTCACACGACAAACAGTTCACCTTATGTCAATCATACAAGTTCTGAGGATTACCTCGCCTAAAAAATTCGGATCATTACAACACATGGACAACATAGGGGGTCTTGCAACATAATCCATTCAGAGACATGACACAACATGCAAGTACAATAATCTAATGAAAATTTGAACTGGTATCTAAAGAAGAACCGGGATTATCTTGGGCTTCAGATAGCAGAAACAGCAGGACCTCCTCCGTCTTCAAATGCAACATTCTTACTTCCTCCAATTCTTGGGTTGCTTGCATAATGCGTGCCGCTAATTCCGTAATTTCCAGCCTCAAGATAAATATTACCTCATTCATGGCAGCCACACCATCTCTTTCTGCCTCTAGTAGAGCCTCAAGCACTATAATATCTGTGCTCAGACTGCTCTCCGGCGGTGTTGCCTCTGAACTGCTACCATCTGGTAACATGGATGGCGCACTGCTTCCACAAATAGATTCTGGGGTTGTACATTGTGTCCTAGTGTGAACGGCATCCTGAAAGGTTTCCGCTGGACATCAGTAAGAGATAGTTATCGTATGATCCAGGCAGTAAGCTTACATGGTAAACGACGGACGAATTATTGCCGAGCATGGCAAACTATATTTAAATGGTTCGAAGCAGCATCAGCCGAAAAGAAATTAAAATGGTAAGATGAAACTAGGGATGTAAGTGGCAAATAAACGAAATCCGCCAGTCCCATCTAGTTAGTTTTTGCTACCTCCCTAGTTCATTTTCCTCAAAAAACAAAAACTCTTTTGAACTATCATACCACTAGTGGACTTTAATCGGGATTAAACCGGACCCAGTTGACATCCCTAGTTGAAAGGGAGTGTACAACCGCTATATTTAAGTTGCCAAGGCATCTAAGCAGTTGAAATAATCTGAGAAAGCACTTAACAGTGTGGCCTCATATAAACTACGAAGACAGTCTTGTGATGAAGTTGAGAGGAAAAGTTAAGGACTCAAATGAAATAGGCATGCATTTCTTTACGATAGTACAGCAGGCACTGCTGACATATTGGCCAACTCAGGTATAGCGTAACAACAAATAAGCATTCGAATCAAGCAATACAGCAAAGCAGACAACTGAACTATTTGTAATTCGGTAGGATTACACGTTGAGGGCACAAGCCAAGAAAGCAGCCCACTCGCATTACATTTCACATGTACTAAAACACACTGGCTTACCATATGTTGCTGTGAAGCCTAGCTGCTGTTGCAATGTTCTTTGAAGATATCGTCAGCATCCCGTGGTTGCAAATCTAGTTGTTGTAGTTTATTCTGCACCATCTATTTAGGTAAAATTAATTTTAATCGCATGCACTGGTCCGAATTGATCATCAATGGTTCATCTAAACTAATGAAAGAAGGGTGTGTGCATACACGACAATACTCCCTCCGATTCTTTTTACTTTGCGTATAACTTTTTCTCAGTTTTCTCGTATTAGTCTGCGCGTTGCCGATTCCTAGCGCTGGTTTCCTTTTGTGCCCCGCCCCATCCGCCTCTGCCCTAATTAATTGGCAAATTAGTCCAGAAAAATTAAACCAGTGCCCTCCTTGGTATGCGGGTCAAGAGTTATGCGCAGAGTAAATAGAATCGGAGGGAGTATATCTGCTTCCCTCTATTTTTATGCTTGTTCGAGGTGCCAGCCCCAAAAGAACAAATATTTTGCTTGATGGGGTTGGCAGCTCCATAATTAATAGAAGCATCAAATTAGTCATGCAACTTGGGAAGATCAAGAACACACAAACAAGTAATGAACAGAGGCTCGGAGCAGTGATGTAATAGCTAGCATCAGAAAATGTAGGGTAAAACGAACAAAAAGCAGCGGAACCACATGCTAGTTTGCTGATGTGTAATTAAGCATAGAGAACATTAAGCAGTCTGATGGAACCAACAGGTGGCATCAGAACAAAACTAAAGCATATTAACTATATGTGCACTGGTATGTAATTTAGCACATGTAACATGTTCACTGCCAGAAGTATGGCCCTACAGGTGCAAGCAGAATAACGCGTCTCATGAAAAACTGAATGATGCCCTGAAGAAATTCAAAGGTGCGATGCTTATGCTAGAAAACTGACGTAGGCGCCGGCCGTTGGATAATAGTACCTGATTCTCGGCGACATATGGGTATCGTTGTCATACTTGATAGCTAAGGATCGTCGATGGTGCTCGTGTTGCGGCTGAGTTTGGGCCGGCTGTCGCCGTCGCTGAAGCGGCTCCGGTGCTACGGTTGCGGCGCCTATCGACATACAAGAAAGCTCATCTGTGGTAAGTGAACAGTTGCACGATAAAGAGAAAAACTGAAAGGAGTACAAATTGAAATAACCTGATGAGGCTGCGGCATCGGTAAAGCAGGGCCGGTGGAGTTGAATATGGCGTCCGTGGAGCGGGTCCGGTGCAGTGGACGAAGGCTTCGGCGGGCGCGTTGTACAGTGCTTTCGGTGAGGCGGATCTATTGCGGCGGACGAGGGCTTGTATGAAGGGCCAGCGAAGGGACGGATGAGGGAGTCAGTGAAGGGCCTACGCTGTGGTGGACGAGGGTGCCGGTTAAGCAGAGCCAGTGCGGTGGACCATGATGGCAGTCAAGGAGATCTGGAGCGGTGGACAAGCCAGTCGCTGAAGCGACTCCGGTGAAGTGGTGAGTTGGTAGTTGGGGTTCCAAGGTGCGGAAGGTAGATTCGGCGGGGTGTGAGGTCCACCGCTGCGGCAGAGGACTAGATTCGGCGGCTTGCCGTGGTTGGGGGGGGGTCGGGGAGGGGAAGGGGAGGGGCTCTGGGGAAGAATGTTGGGGGCAAAGAGGGGAAACAATGGAGTTACCAAAGCAGCCCTTTTCCATTCATGTGACAGAGGTAAAACAGGAATATCGCAGGGCTAAACTTTCGGGCGCGTGATATTTCGATGTGAGCGGGAAGTTTGAAAGCTTTTGACGCCTAAAATTATAAGTATTATGCTCTGTACGGCCGACTATGATATCATGGCCGACAATTTGTTTGTTTTGCACGCAAAAAATGTGCAAGTTTTGAAAATCAATGTCTCCAACTTGAAACTTAGATTGTCCATTCAATTCAAATATGGATCATTGAGCTACTACAAGCAAATACCATCATGGTCCAATTCAAATGGAATTCCAAATGTGTTTATCCTAAATATGATGACAAAAGCAAAAATATGTATGTGTATGAATAAAGTGGATGATTATAAAGTTTGAACATGCCCGTATGTGTATATCTCTAGGTTTGATATATGAATTTGAAATCACGAAATCCCGGCTTAAAAAATGTACCTCCGTTTAAATGAATTACAAAAGCTAATGATGGAGTCGAATTCCAAAATTCCAATCTTAGGTTTGTAATTCTGGTACATCAAGGTATATCACGCATGTTCAAAAGTATCGTTATCTCATAGTACAAACTGTGAAACAAATTGATCAACCATGAGTGCACAATATCTCAATTACGCTAAAGTCCCTCAAATATAGACACCTCACTCTTTATCTGAAGTCAACCCCCCCCCCCACCACACACACACACACAGAAGTCGTTCTCTCCCCCAAACACCAACACACGAGCACATTAACACCCCTCTCTCTTGTAAAGTCCGGACCCCAACATAGGTCTCTATCACTTTGTCTCTCGGGCATGCACACATCTCTTCCCTCACTCTCTAGGTCTCCCGCTATCTCTCTTACCCAAGCACACGCACTATGTAGAGTGTATATTTCCCATACACACAAAATGTCACCCCCAAACGTCTATCTCCCTAGTTATGTGGTTCTCGCGCACTCACCTCACACACCACCCCCACTGCAAACAAGCACACTTTGTCTCCTTGTGCACCACTCTCCTCTTTCTATCTCTCCCACATGCGGACCCGCCCCAGCTCCTTCCCTGTATACATATATGTCGTGACTCTTTGCATAGCTCCCTAATGTATAATCGTTCTCGATTTCGCACATTGTTCTCTACACCATCTATTCTAGATCTCTCATGAAGTCCCTATCACACACACGATGACTTGCTTCCCTTGCGTCTCCGTTCATAGGCCAATTTAGGACAACATCAACATTGTCTCCCTATCTATACGCCATTTATGGACACAAACGACCCCTCTCGCCCCTCTCTTCCTCTCCTCTCTCTCTCTCTCTCTCGTCGCTAGCTCTCTCTTTCTCTCGCTCTCACACCCCTCTCCCACACACACACTCGATGTCTCTTCCAAATAGTCTGCCCCCCCCCGCCCGCACCCGTGCTATCTCGCTACTACACATGTCACACCATCCCCCCTTCCCTTATACTAGGTTTACATCATCAGTGGTCTCTCTACTCCACATACACTCTCTGCCTCTCACACACAAACATGTGCACAAACACACACAGACACGCACAAACACCCATTTACCTGGATCCTCATCTCTCCTCATGTCCGCATGTGTATCTCACACACTCACTCTCTATTTATGTATATGTGTCTCCACGTTACACAACACAAATCCCCATGTACATGTCTCTCTCTATCCTCCACACACATAGACACAAAGAATCTGTTATCATTGCCTCATTCTCTAACATATCACACACGCACACACACGCACTCTCTCTCTCTCTCTCTCTCTCGCAAACACGCTCAACAAGGGTTTCCCCGTGAATAACTTACTGTCTATTCATGAACAGTCGTGGCAGTACGGCGAACACGAGACGTGAAAAAGAATAAATCTACACGTGCTTAGACCACCTAGTATGACTACTAGGACTAGAGCAAGCCAAAAAGCGCGCCGCCGTCACCCCCTCCTTGTCGGCAACGGGAAAATCTTCGTTTTACACAGTCGAGAAGTCATTGTGCTAAGGCCCACATGTCGAGGCATTGAATAGAATGTAGATGCTAGTTTACGGAAGCAAGTATCGATAATACGTTTGTATCTCCATACTTATATTTCTTCTCTTATAAAAAAACCGAGTTGGTGATGACAGTACGTGTGCCATCTTGCAATATAGACCGTCCGATCTATATCTGACGGATGGAAATTAAACTAAAGGATACCCGCATCCCTCTCCACATTTGCAGACAAGTCCTTCCCTCGTTCATGCATGCTTATCTCCAACAAACCTCATTGTTGAGCAATTAATAAAGGAAGCCTCTGGAACAAACTGGCCTGGTGGTCACTGCCGGCGTCGTCAATCCCCATGCCTCCGCTCAGTCCGACCACCAACCACCACCACACCCCACTCCTCTTCACCTTATGTCATATTTCTCAAGATATCATTAGTTTTTACACATGGGATTACTCCCGCAAGGGTCAATCACAACAAGTGTTTTATAAAAAATGCATCTTGATGTTCCGTGCAATGCACGGACCTTGCTAGTACTCCTACACAAGACTAAGTTGGTGATGCTGGTGTGTCTGCCATCCATCGTTTCTGACCATTAGATCTACATCTAACGATTGTGAGGTAAGTTGTTGCCTTTTCTCACCAACATCCCACTTGTCTACCAATTTGCAGAAAAACCCATAATTAGTATCTTAAAACCAACCACATCCCTCCCTGACCTCACCAAAACAGCCCAAGGAATATATTCTAATTGAAACATAATATATCTCCAGTCACATATGTATATCAAAATTAGAGTGTTTTGTACCAAGTTTGTGAATAAGTATTATTCTAATTGTGATTCGTTGCAACGGACATGAACATTGCTAGTATTTTCAACCATGCATTTCTTTTCCTAGTATTCCATAGTTTCGAGTTTTCCATCAAGATATTAGTCACTCATGGTTGATATTTACTTTCAATCATGTACACACATGCACTATGTAACTAGCCTTGCTTATTGGCTTCCAAAGCTTAACTTTCACTCCTACTTACAATATGTAGAGTATTTAACAAAAAACTACCACTTTCAACCAGCCCTAGGAGGAATCTATTGTACAAAAAATAGCAAAAACATACCCAAAAATTCTTAATCCACGCCAAAAACTACCTAGTACTCCTACCGATTAGGTTCGTTTTAAAAAATTTATGACAGGGTTGGCCCACATGTCCATGCCGACGAGGCAGCTTAAACCAACACATTTTGTTTGACCGTTGACACGAGGGACCCACGTCTGAGCTTCTACCTGTTATTCCCCATCAAATCATTATTTTTCCTGAACATTACTTCAAACAGTACTGATGCGTGTTCGTCGGTGGCGCCGGTGATGAGCGAGTTGGTCTCCACTCCGCCGGACGGGCCGGACGCCGCGCTGGCCTCCACACGGGTTGGGAGGCTGGCCCGAGCGTGACTCACGAGCGAGCAAGCCGCCGCGCTGGCCTTCGCTCGAGCCAGATGGATGGCCTTAGCGCGGCGCACGTGAGCAAGCCGCCGCGCTGCCGCGCCAATCTAGCTAGCAAACCTTCCAGACAAGCAGCTGGACGGAGCTATCTTGGCTAGCTAGCGGCCGCGAGCGTCGGACGGAGCTGGCATCCGGGCTGCCGCAACATGGGCTCCACACCGCCGGCGGTTTTGACCTCGCCTTCTACCGACAGCGGTAGCTGCGTCCCATGGCCGAGGATGACTAGGTGGACGGGCCGGAGGTAGGAGGTCACTCGAGGGTTTTTGTTGGTAAGAGGAGTACAATGGTTGATAAGGTAGTCTTATTGAAAACACAAGTGCTCCCTAGGTGGTTTTGATAATTGATGACAACATATCTCTTGTTGGACTAACATTTCGATCTAGCATGTTTCAGATAAGTTCAACAATGGAGTGGCATGGACTAAACGTTGTGGGAACTCCTTCAAGATGCTAAGGACAAAGGATTGGCTAAAGCTTCAAGCTCAAGACTCTTCATTTTATATTTTAGTGATCCAAGATCACATTGAGTCTTTAGGAAAAGCCAATACTATTAAGGAGGGATGAGGTGTTGCTTAATGAGCCTCTTGCTTCATGTGCTTAGTGATATGCTCCAAAACCCTCAACTACTTTCCCATATCCACATATGACCTAAACCCTAAGCCAAACTCGGTCCTACCGATTCTTCCTATCCGGCGCCACCGAGTTTCACTTGTCATAAGCCACTGCCAAACCCTAATCAGTTCGGTCTCACCGATGGGATCTCGGTCTCACCGAGATGGGCTTGCAAACTCTCTGTTACCCATTGCAATATTCTCGGTCCCACCGAGATATGCAATCGGTCCCACCGAGTTTGCTTGATCAAATCTCAGTTTCACTTATTACCCAAATCGGTCCCACCGAGTTTGAGTAATCGGTCAAACCGAGTTTTGGATTTACCCTAACCCTAGCACATCGGTCCCACCGAGTTGATCCAGTCGGTCCCACCGAAATCTCTAACGGTCACTAGGTTTACATTTTCGGTCCGACCGAGTTTATTGATTCGGTCCCACTGAGATTGGAAAACTGTGTGTAACGGTTGGATTTTGTGTGGAGGCTATATATACCCCTCCACCTCCTCCTCATTCGAGGAGAGAGCCATCAGAACACATACACCATTCCAAGCCATATGTTCTGAGAGAGAACCACCTACTCATGTGCTGAGATCAAGATATTCCATTCTTACCATATGAATCTTGATCTCTAGCCTTCCCAAGTTGCTTTCCACTCAAATCTTCTTTCCACTAAATCCAAATCCTATGAGATAGAGTTGAGTGTTGGGGAGACTATCATTTGAAGCACAAGAGCAAGGAGTTCATTACCTACACACCATTTGTTACTTCTTGGAGAGTGGTGTCTCCTAGATTGGCTAGGTGTCACTTGGGAGCCTCCGACAAGATTGTGGAGTTGAACCAAGGAGTTTGTAAGGGCAAGGAGATCGCCTACTTCGTGAAGATCTACCGCTAGTGAGGCAAGTCCTGTGTGGGCGATGGCCATGGTGGGATAGACAAGGTTGCTTCTTCGTGGACCCTTTATGGGTGGTTGCTTCTTCGTGGACCCTTTGTGGGTGGAGCCCTGTGTGGACTCGCGCAACCGTTACCCTTGGGTGGAGCCCTATGTGGACTCGCGCAACCGTTACCCTTCGTGGGTTGAAGTCTCCATCAACGTGGATGTAGGATAGCACCACCTATCCGAACCACGGGAAAAACATCCGTGTCTCCAATTGCGTTTGAATTCTCCAAACCCTTCTCTTTACATTCTTGCAAGTTGCATGCTTTACATTCCGCTGCTCATATACTCTTGCATGCTTGCTTGATATGTATTGTGTGTGTTGAAATTGTGCCTAAACCCCACTTAAACCGAAAAAGCTTAAAAATTGTAACTCTAGCATTAAGTGTCTAATCACCCCCCTCTAGACACATCTACTTCTAGATCCTACAAGTGGTATCAGAGCTTTGGTCTCCATTGCCTTGGTTTAATCACCATTGGAGGAAGATGGATGTGTCTACATTAGGGAGTCTTAGACATAGAGTGCCTATTCTTGAGGGAGAGTACTTTCATGAGTGGAAAAATGAGATGCTTGTAATCTTCAATCAATATCATTTGAACAAGTATATTGCTAGCCCTTGTGCACCCCATATTGATCCCTTGCATCCTACCCTAGATGAAGATATTGACATGATTCGCAATCTTAGAACTATTGAGCTCATCATTAGAGGATTGCCCAAAAATTTGATTGCTAGTTTGCCTACTCACAATTGTGCCTATACCATATGGAAATTTCTTGAGGAACGATTTCCCGATTATTCCTTGAAAACTTTGGATGAAATTCTCCATAAATCTATTGCCTTGAGTAAGATGAACTCTAGTGATCCTAGTTTTGGTAAATGTCTTTTTGAACTTGCCAATCTTAAGCATGCTAAAGGAGATGTTGGAATCATTAATGATATCATATTCAAAGCTATAAGAATTCATAAAAGTGACCACTTTGATAATCATTTATCTAATGAATTACCCTCTCTAGGAAATGATGAGTCACAAGATCATGATGAACATGAATATTATGATGATGATGATAGTGACTTCAATCTTGATGATGCAATGAGACATTTTGGTCTTATGGCAAATCTTCGGGGATATGAATCAGGAGGAAAGGAATGGGTTCTTGATAGTGGATGTACTGATCATATGACCGGAGATGAAGAGATGTTTCATGAGCTTGCTGAAAATGACGGCCCTCGAAAATATGTCACCTTTGGTGATAATTCAAAGGGTAAAGTGGTTGGCCTTGGTAAGGTGGCCATCTCACATGATAGTTCCATTCAAAATGTCATGCTCGTTGAATCTCTTGGCTACAACTTACTTTCAGTATCTAGACTTGCTGATTTCGGTTTGAATGTCCTATTTACTGAGGTAGATTGCCAAGTATTTCGTCGAGACAATCATAAAATGGTCTTTACGGGTATGCGTAGAGGTGATCTTTACATTGTAGATTTCTCTAAAAAGGCACAACCTAAAACTTGCTTTGTTGCTAAATCCTCAAAAGGTTGGTTGTGGCATAGACGACTAGGTCACGTTGGCATGAGAAACCTTGACAAGCTTATTAAAGGAAATCATATCCTTGGAGTCAACGATGTCATATTTGATAAGGATAGACTTTGCAGTGCTTGTCAAGCAGGTAAACAGGTTGGAGGAAGACATCCCGTGAAGAACATCATGACCACAAGGAGGCCACTCGAGCTACTTCACATGGATCTTTTTGGTCCCAACGCCTACAAGAGTCTCGGTGGAAATTCTTTTGGTCTAGTTATAGTTGATGACCTTTCAAGATTTACGTGGGTGTTCTTTCTTAATGACAAATCGTAGGTCCAGAAGATCTTCGGAAACTTCGCTAGGAAGGCCCAAAATCAGTTTGATGTGAAGATCAAAAAGGTTCGGAGTGACAACGGAACAGAGTTCAAGAACGCAAATGTGGACACCTTTCTTGACGAAGAAGGGATTTCACACGAGTTCTCGGCTACGTACACACCTCAACAAAATGGAGTTGTTGAGAGGAAGAACCGGACGCTCATGGAAATGGCAAGAACGATGCTTGATGAATACAAGACGCCAAAGCACTTTTGGGCAGAAGCGGTTGAGACAGCTTGTCACGCAACAAATCGCTTATATCTTCACAAGCTACTCGGCAAAACGGCATACGAGCTTCTCACCGGGAACAAACCCCAAGTTGGATACTTTCGAGTATTCGGCTCAAAGTGCTACATTCTTGATAAGCATCGTCGTTCAAAGTTTGCTCCTAAATCTCATGAAGGTTTTCTACTTGGTTATGGCTCAAACTCTCACACTTACCGTGTCTACAACAATTTCACCCGAAAGGTTGAAGAGACGGTAGATGTGAAGTTTGATGAATCTAATGGCTCGCAAGTAGAGCAACTTCCAATTGATGTAGGAGACAAAGACCCTTTAGAAGCAATTCAAGACTTGTCCATTGGCAAAATTCGTCCAACGGAGGTGAAGGAGAGTACTTCATCCATTCAAGTGGAAGCTTCTACTTCACGACAAGGTGAACCAAGAATCGACACGGAAGCATCCACAAGTGGGACACACCAAGATGGATAAAACGAGGAAGTATGTCAAGATGAACATCAACAACCTCCTTCTCCACCACGACAAGAGAACGACGACGTCAACAATGAAGAAGGCCAAGAAGATGAACAAGATGAAGAAGATGTTCAACGAAGACCCAAGCAAAAGCTCTCACGAGTTCGAGCAAGAATTGCCAAAGATCATCCCGTCGAGCAAATCCTCAATGATATACAAACCGGGAGAATCACTCGCTCAAAAACTCGTTTAGCTAACTTTTGTGAAAACTATTCATTCATCTCTAGCATTGAACCTATGAAGGTTGAAGAAGCATTGGAAGATCCGGATTGGATAAACGCTATGCATGAAGAGCTACATAATTTTGAGGGAAACCAAGTTTGGACATTGGTTGAGAAGCCCGACAACAACCACAACATCATTGGTACCAAATGGGTGTTTCGCAACAAGCAAGATGAAGATGGACAAGTGGTTCGCAACAAAGCACGTCTCGTCGCCCAAGGGTACACACAAGTCAAAGGTATGGACTATGGTGAGACATATGCTCCCGTTGCTAGACTTGAGTCCATTCGCATCTTACTTGCCTATGCTAATCACCATAATATCACCTTGTACCAAATGGACATTAAAAGTGCTTTTCTAAAAAGTGAAATAGAGGAGGAAGTTTATGTCAAACAACCTCCCGGCTTTATCAATCCTAAGAAACCAAATCATGTTTACAAACTTCACAAAGCTCTTTATGGTCTTAAACAAGCTCCTAGAGCATGGTATAAATGCTTGACCAAGTTCCTTACTACAAGTGGTTTTGAAATTGGTAAAATTGATTCTACTCTTTTTACTAAAAGGGTTAATGGAGAACTATTCGTATGCCAAATTTATGTTGATGATATCATATTTGGTTCAACTAACCCTCTCTTTAGTGAAAAGTTTGGAAAGCTAATGTCAGAGAAGTTTGAGATGTCTATGATGAGTGAACTCAAATTCTTTCTCGGGTTGCAAATCAAGCAAACTAAGGAAGGTACATTTGTCTCTCAAACAAAGTACACCAAGGACTTATTCAAGAAGTTCAACATGCAAGAATGCAAAGGTATGTCTACACCCATGCCTACTAGTGGACATAATGATTTGACCAAATATGGTGAACCGGTTGATCAAAAGGTTTATCGCTCTATGATTGGTTCATTGTTATACCTATGTGCTTCACGTCCCGATATTATGCTAAGTGTGTGCATGTGTGCACGATATCAAGCTGCTCCTAAAGATTGTCATCTTAAGGCTGTGAAAAGGATAGTGAGATACTTAATCCATACACCAAATTTTGGCATTTGGTATCCTAAGAGGTCTTCTTTCGATCTTGTTGGCTATTCCGACTCGGATTATGCCGGAGACAAGGTTGATAGAAAGTCCACTTCGGGTACTTGTCAATTTCTTGGTAGATCTCTTGTGTCTTGGTCTTCCAAGAAACAAAACTCGGTATCCTTATCCACCGCCGAAGCGGAATACATTGCCGCTGGTTCATGTTGTGCTCAATTACTTTGGATGACCAAAACTCTTAAAGATTATGGGATTTATGTGAAACATGTTCCACTGCTTTGTGACAATGAAAGTGCTATCAAAATTGTTCATAATCATGTACAACATTCTCGAACTAAGCATATTGAAGTTCGTCATCATTTCATTTGAGATCATGTTGCTAAGGGTGACATCAATCTTAAGCATGTTCGCACTAATAAGCAATTAGCGGATATATTCACTAAACCTCTTGATGAGAAAGTGTTTTGCAGGTTGAGAGGAGAATTTAACATCATTGATGCTTCGAACTTGGAGTAGAAACTCCATTGGATACATGCAAGACATGAGCTTATGACTAATCCATGATATATCTCTTGTGATAACTATCTTATGTCTTGGATATATTTGCACCTTGCATGTTGTCTAACCCATGTAGGTGCTTGGTTGAATCTAATTCCATGAGATTGCGACTCACTCATATCTTGAGCAATCTCTACATCACCAAGACTCTACACAATAGTGGTTGAAGACAAGGAAGCACAAAACCATTCAAACATATCCTTTGACAAATTCTATATTAAGCTTCATGATTGTCATTTTTGGATACACAAGTGCTTTTCCTTGCAAGAACTAACCCGTGTAGGTAGATGAACTCAAACTCCAAATGGTGCTCCCAACTCTTGATGAGCTACATCAACCTTGAGCACCCACACAAGTTCAACTACATGAGCAAGAACCACACCACCACCCAAGGTATGTTATTCCATCTTAGAGAAGCTTTACTCCAAGACATGAGTCAAAGCAACTCAACAAGATGTGAATACATCAATATGCTTAAACGAAAGATGGTAACCCCATTTTGAGCTTAAACGATGAGTATGACCTATGATCAAGTGTTCTCACTTGACTCCTAAGTCAATATACTCTAACATAGGTGACTATGTCACCGCCCAATTCTAGATGAAGATCTCTTGTGTTCTTTTCTGAGTTATTGCATTTGTCCCTTGCATATTCGTTTCTTTCTTTTTCAATCAAAAAAAAACTTCATCTAGAAACTTTCACTCTTTTCTTTTTGGTTTTTGTTCTGCATATTTCTGCATCAAATTCCTTGCAAATCTTTCAGCTAACTCATTGCAAATCTTTGTGAGATCTTACTTGACTAGTGAGCTGAGGTGACAAGTGTTTTTCTCTGTGATGAACTCGGTTTCACCGAATTGTCATTTTTGGTCCAACCGAATCCCTTCGGTACTACCGAGACATGCCACTCGGTGCCACCGATTTCGCAACAGGAAAAACAGTTTGCCACATATTCTATATTTCTTCCGATCCGGCTCCACTCAATGAATCTTGTCCTCTACAAGCATCACAGTTTTATTCACTGCCTTGTGCTGAATCTCAAGGACCAAACCTATTCGACGGATTCCAGGACAAACCTTCTTGGAAATTGATGTCAAAGGGAGAGAGAGAGAGATCTACAAAGGAGAAAGTACTAAGGGGGAGAGAATACTCAAGGATCCCATATATTAAGGGGGAGAAAGAAATCTCCAAGGGGGAGAGAATACTCAAGGATCCCAAATGCTTGATGTTCAAGAGGAGAGATGCCACATGTCTTTTTGGGGGAAAGACATGTTCATATGAACTCATTTGAATTAAGTTCTATTCATATCTTTCAGCTCTGATTCTCTGTTTCCTATCTTCTCCCAATATCCCATGTACGATTCAGGGGGAGCAAGACACCTAAGGGAAAGAAATCAGTCAAATTCATTGCATATCTTTATTATTGGGGACATGTTGAATTCAATGTGGTACCTTGTACTCACTCTCTACATGTCATCCCAGTCTTGGTATTCTTGTGGTTTCTTTTGTTTGCTCTGGCTAGTGGACGTACCTGTGTTATCTAACCTTGTTTGTGCAGGTTCATTCCATCCTAAGCCAACTCAAGACCACAAGGTAAGTATATGCATCAAAATCATGAGTATGAGGAGTTCTTGCTTATGTACATACTGTTTGCAAGAAGGACTCATGAGCATGAAGGTATTTTCCTTGATAATCTTTTGCTCTGATGCATATGGCCAAGATGCATGTAACACATTGCCTACTCTGTCATGGTTATGCTCTCTCACATGTCTCTATATTTCATATTTACATGAGTGCATACATGTAGGGGGAGTCTATGCTTGTTACATGTTCTTCCAAAGCTTTACTTGCTGTTCTTTATATCTTTATCTAAAGCTTTGATGTATGTTGCCATCAATTACCAAAAAGGGGGAGATTGAAAACACAAGTGCTCCCTAGGTGGTTTTGATAATTGATGACAACATATCTCTTGTTGGACTAACATTTCGATCTAGCATGTTTCAGATAAGTTCAACAATGGAGTGGCATGGACTAAAGGTTGTGGGAACTCCTTCAAGATTCTAAGGACAAAGGATTGGCTAAAGCTTCAAGCTCAAGACTCTTCATTTTATATTTTAGTGATCCAAGATCACATTGAGTCTTTAGGAAAAGCCAATACTATTAAGGAGGGATGAGGTGTTGCTTAATGAGCCTCTTGCTTCATGTGCTTAGTGATATGCTCCAAAACCCTCAACTACTTTCCCATATCCACATATGACCTAAACCCTAAGCCAAACTCGGTCCTACCGATTCTTCCTATCCGGCGCCACCGAGTTTCACTTGTCATAAGCCACTGCCAAACCCTAATCAGTTCGGTCTCACCGATGGGATCTCGGTCTCACCGAGATGGGCTTGCAAACTCTCTGTTACCCATTGCAATATTCTCGGTCCCACCGAGATATGCAATCGGTCCCACCGAGTTTGCTTGATCAAATCTCGGTTTCACTTATTACCCAAATCGGTCCCACCGAGTTTGAGTAATCGGTCAAACCGAGTTTTGGATTTACCCTAACCCTAGCACATCGGTCCCACCGAGTTGATCCAGTCGGTCCCACCGAAATCTCTAACGGTCACTAGGTTTACATTTTCGGTCCGACCGAGTTTATTGATTCGGTCCCACTGAGATTGGAAAACTGTGTGTAACGGTTGGATTTTGTGTGGAGGCTATATATACCCCTCCACCTCCTCCTCATTCGAGGAGAGAGCCATCAGAACACATACACCATTCCAAGCCATATGTTCTGAGAGAGAACCACCTACTCATGTGTTGAGATCAAGATATTCCATTCTTACCATATGAATCTTGATCTCTAGCCTTCCTTGCTTTCCACTCAAATCTTCTTTCCAATAAATCCAAATCCTATGAGAGAGAGTTGAGTGTTGGGGAGACTATCATTTGAAGCACAAGAGCAAGGAGTTCATTACCTACACACCATTTGTTACTTCTTGGAGAGTGGTGTCTCCTAGATTGGCTAGGTGTCACTTGGGAGCCTCCGACAAGATTGTGGAGTTGAACCAAGGAGTTTGTAAGGGCAAGGAGATCGCCTACTTCGTGAAGATCTACCGCTAGTGAGGCAAGTCCTGTGTGGGCGATGGCCATGGTGGGATAGACAAGGTTGCTTCTTTGTGGACCCTTTGTGGTGGTTGCTTCTTCGTGGACCCTTCGTGGGTGGAGCCCTGTGTGGACTCGCGCAACCGTTACCCTTGGGTGGAGCCCTGTGTGGACTCGCGCAACCGTTACCCTTCGTGGGTTGAAGTCTCCATCAACGTGGATGTAGGATAGCACCACCTATCCGAACCACGGGAAAAACATCCGTGTCTCCAATTGCGTTTGAATTCTCCAAACCCTTCTCTTTACATTCTTGCAAGTTGCATGCTTTACATTCCGCTGCTCATATACTCTTGCATGCTTGCTTGATATGTATTGTGTGTGTTGAAATTGTGCCTAAACCCCACTTAAACAGAAAAAGCTTAAAAATTGTAACTCTAGCATTAAGTGTCTAATCACCCCCTCTAGACACATCTACTTCTAGATCCTACACTTATCTTAAGTTTGCCACGTATGCAAGTGGTAGTAGTTTCTTGGCATTTTAGTGGTTTCTTGCATTATTAGAGCAAGTACAATAGAGCTGAGTCAGCGGGCTATAATAAATAAACTACTACTACATGTTGGCTATAAGATGGGCTCTAGATGACATGGCACTGGCTTATAGCCAGCAGCTGGCTATACTATTAACCATGCTCTTAGGGGTTTCTTGTAAGGAACAATGTATGTACTACTAGCGACAAAAGGCGATTCTAGGTTGCGTTGTACTCCAACGAGTACTACTAGTGGTCGCGGGAGTGTATAGCTCGTTTTGTGGGTTCGATCCCGGCCGAACACACGGAGGCCTTTTTTTAAATAGTATACTATCTAGATACATCGCAGAAATGGATGTATCTAGAACTAAAATACATCTAGATACATCCATACCCGCGACAAGTAATTCGGAACGGAGGGAGTACTACACTTCGCTGCGAGCCAATATTTTACACAGGTAGTTTGAGTTTTGAAGTCAAACGGACGTGCGGCCCCACAATCTGGGTGCACTGGAGTCTGGACAGCCTAGCCACGTGAACGGGTTTTCCTTCCCAGCATCCCGTGGCTCGCGTGCTCGCCCTAGCCGCACCTCGCTTGCAGCTTCCAGCTAGTAGCATATTTAAACTAGCGCCTCCCAATTAAGCCCGAGGAGCCGGAAAAGCCTGGCGGGGCATTGGGAACTATGCAATATGGCTCTGTACGTAAAGTGCTCTACTACTACTCTGTAGCTTGTGGCGTTGCATGCATGGACTTCACTCCATTATCGGCTCTACTATAAAAGAAATTCCTCTTGACGTGTTTGTTTTGAAATGGAGGCAAAAGCTTTGCTTCATCTCATTCATAAAGAAGGAACTACTAACAAAGTTTGACGAGATCCATTACACCTCCACAAATGGAAGCATAAAGCCTAGTCTCGCTGTATCAAATAACTCAAATGTTCTGCCCCCACAGTAACCGTCGCTGATAAACAGACTGCTAGTGTGTGCGTGAGAGGAGCAGCTGAGTAGGCCAGCTACATGAGAGGAGCGGCTGAATAGAGCACCGAGAGTACCCACTAGGCCACTACGCAGGTATACTTCCCCTGCATTGATAGTACAGCGATGGTTCTAGAGAACAGTAGTACCCTCCACTTCCAACTGTAGCTCCTTGGCCCTGAGATTCAAGAGTTCAAAACTGGTGCACTATACAAGACTAGACTAGAAGTACAGTACTCCCTCCTTTCCGGTTTATAGGGCTCATCTCAAAATTTTAGTTTTTCCATTTTATAAGGCTCAATTTGGTTGTTTCCCATCACACTAGTAAACATGCACGTGCAACACACGTCTCAATCAAACCACATCAAAATTCATGTGGGTATACAATTTTGAATTCATACTCTGGAAATGGCCCCTTCTCTATAAACAAAAGGACAAAGTACAAACCCATCAATTATCTTTTGAGAATGCCACTGAGGTTCAAGCAGACCACAAAGAAATCATAATTGTACAAAAAAAGTTACAAATCAACGGGAATCAATTGGATGAACAACTTCTACATAGAGAATATATGGGTGTGGCCTATTTAGTCTATTATATAGTAAAAATGGAATCAAATTAAATATCCGATGAAGATTTCAGAAATTTTATTTTCTTGGGTGAACTTCAAAGGAACATATAAACATTGTCCAAATGAACATGGTGTCGTCAATGCAAAGTTGGAACAAAAACCTCCCTAAAAATAGCAATCTTGGAAGAACTGAATTAGCTTCCTTCTTGGATTTTGGGCTGCTTGTTATCTTCTGAGTTTGAAGGCTCGGCGGTGAAGGTAATCCCACCCATGGGAGTCATAGCGGGTACCACCTGCTAGCAGTAAGAGTCGGACAATTTTTCCTCCATTTTCAGTTTATCTCAGCATCTCCTGGAGTGGAACTATGGTGCAATGGGGGTATGCATATTGTAGTTAAAACACACACTGCTCTCCAAGTATACATAGAGAAAGCTGTAATGGAAAGTAGTATGATCTGAACTAATTACTCATCTTTTGAAATTGTCGTAGATCGTATATATGAGAACTCAAACTGGTGGTGGCACCTATTACTAAAGCCCGTAGATCTAAGGAGGGCACTTAACCTTATAAGAATATATTGCACTAATCTATGTAAGCTGGTAATCAACAAAAGCAACAGACAGCTTAAGCATAACATATGGTTTGATGAAAAATAACAGTTGATAGCATTATAATAGAGGATCAGATTATTAAATTATGGAATTTCATTTGTGTGGAAATAAACTGACCATCAAAGTTTTATATGAGTAATATGGACAATAGATGCAGAGATAAAAGGAAGCCAGAAGTTGATTACATGCACCTTTATAAGAATCTTCATATGTACAACACTCCCAGAACTCAAAAAATCTAGCATGCCATTAGCCTTGAGATAATTGTAACTGCATCCCAATAGAAATACTGTTGCAACCATAGAATATTCTAGCGAGGAACTCCAAAGAATTTGGGGCTTAATTCCCAGAAGTCCATAGAATACAGTACACCACTCCTAGAAGTCCGAAGAATTTGAGGATTAATTCCTCGGTACTACACTACCAAAATCTCCCTTGTGGTGATACAACAGTTCGGAAGAAAGTTAATCGGCATAATGTACATTATATTTTGCTCACATGTCAAGTAAAATGTTCTGTACAATAGCACATTCGGCGGAAAATATAATGCTTGCAGAGAGCTTCTGTATTACAAAGGTTTAGCGGACTTAATTAGGAAGTAATGTAAACAATAACAAAAATGAAATTTGAGTCCTCCAATGCATGTCATGATATGCATGGACTTCAATAGAAGAAATGAGAATAGTTTCATGATGATGTGTCATGTGTGCTGTAAAAGTGATGATCCTTAGCCAGATTTCCTAGGACAAAGCAAAGTACAAACACAGATAAAAGTGAAACATCAATACTCATTCCATTCCTTCCTTATAGGAGTCACTGCATGATGTATTCTTCTGAGCACTTTGTGTACGATGCAGAGGTGGTCATGCAAAGACCAAGAAATGAATTTCGCAGAATGTTAAATCAGTTATACTACAGAAAGCCTACTGATATCGATGCACTTGGGTGTGCACTTACATGTACAAATAGTAAAGACTCCATGACTTTTGCCATACCTGGAGAAATAACTACCACAAGGATTCCATGGATTTCTGCAATTATAGAAAGAAAGATTTGTTTTGCTTCTTAAAAATGTCTAAAGGGCATTTTTCTTCTTCTTCAAGTAACTTGTAGGGAATAGCAATGACAATGCTTTTGCTGGATTAAATTTCCCCCACAAAAAACTTGTCATGTGTGTATATAGTATGTAAACTGATACTAAATTCATGTACTGTAGGCAGATCTCAAGAAATTGTTACAAAGATTAGTCTGAATAGTGATAAACCAAAATCTGAACTTCACAAAATCACCAAAGCAAAAAGTGGCTTCCACTATTACTCCAGTATATTTCCAACCTAAATCTTAAGGGGGAGTCAGACGTTCAGTAGAATATGGTCGGTTAAAAAGCACTGCACATGCAACTGTGTTAAAATTTTCCAATTAAGCTGCTATTCAAACATGTCACTCAACAAAAACAAAGCTAGGTATCAATATATTTTGGTTCCTGTCCTGTTGTCATCTATCCTTGTTCAGTTTGCAACAAAAATTTCTACAAGGAACATAATATGAACAAGGGACATCACCAACAATTATTTCACAAGGAGATGTGTAGGATGAGTGTCAAGGAAGTGATCAGTGCTGGTACATCTAGCTTACCATGATCAAGTTACATGTATAGGCAGACCATAAGATGATCCAAGTCCACTAATATTCAATGTACTCATGTTCACCTGGTTGGCAAAACAATAAATAACTCAGCCACACAGCACAATTTCTAGAGAAAATCGAACAACATAAGTAGCTAAGCCTTGGTCTGGTGGGTTACCTCCAGGTATCTTCTCGAAGCCCTACCATTTGGGCACACAGACCGCCGCGTCGTATCTCGAGTAACTAAGGAGCTTCATGAGTAGATGGCGACTGCAGCTGCCAGTACATTGGCCTCTTACAAAAACCTGGAGCCATGTCTCGTGGATCGAGAAGAGGGAGTGAACAATGGAGAGCAGCTTGTTTTCTTTCTCATCTCCTGCTTTCTTGTACATCTAAAATGGAACATGCAGATATGCAGAATGTCAGCTTCAGCATACAACAACACACTAAGTTAAGTTATCCAGTTATTACTTTGGGTAAAAGTTAATGAGCAAAACAGATAGCCCAGTGCATTCTCTGAACCAGGATTGATAAGGGCGCACGCACATGGCACGGTTGATTAGATTACAAATTAGCTAGCTCGTGATTAGATTACAGGAGGGGAACAAATCGTGCCCACGCTGATGTATTTCATGCCTCAGCAATAAGGCTAAAAGCCTGAAAAATGGTCTCTAGAATGAATCATGGTAGATGAGACTAAATTGGACCATTGTGCAATCGAAACCTCATAGAAACTAAATTGTACTACTGTGCAATCAAAACTTGAGAGACAACCAGTTATAGCTGCAAGCCAGCAATGTCAGTAGACTTTTGTTTTGCACTACACTCCTGCAGTCAAATAAGATCAAACATGTCAGACATATCAAAATTGATGTCGATGTTATCTTGGGCGGTGGTTTTAAGGAGTAAATTCAGAGCAGAAGACGCTAGCAACATTAGGAATACTAACGACAATTCACTTGGAAGCAACTGCTACAAAAAATGTAGTACTAACGACAAATTCATTTGGAAGTGATCGATATACATGTGATTCCAGAAATGTTCCTACAACCTGTAATTATCAGAGGTTGGGAAGCGCTAAAGTGGGCAGTTTCATACGGTAGCAGCCAGCCAGCTAACCAACCTGACGAACAAAATTTGGGGCAAGCCATGGTCGCAAACATACAATTCAAATGAACAGAGCTGACGGGGGAACATACCTTGATCTTGTCTGCGAAGTGGCCGAGGTCGGGGAGCCCGGGTCCTCGCCGCCGTTACCCTTGAGGCAGTCGCTGACGAGCATGGCCAAGTCCAACTCGCTCTCGTGGCTCCCGTTGTGGCTCCCGGGCCCCTCACCCCTTCTCGCGTCCGCTGCCATATCCCATAGGTCGCCCACCGGCGACCCCCTGCCCCCGCCGCCCCTAGGCGACACCCTCGCCGGCAGTGAAGAAAGAACCCAGATTAAGAAGCTTTAGAGAGAAATTTATGCAACGAATCAAACTGGCTGCTACTCACCTGCGAAGCACATCCAACGTGATGTCCGTTCCCCTGCCCCTCCCTCTCCAGATGTGGCGGCGCGACGTGCCTCTCCGCCTCTGCTGCCTCCGATTGGGGTGGAAGGAGACACATGGCGGACGGCGCTGCAGGCGAGGAGCGTCGGCGGACGACGATGGAGGTGATCCGAACTCGGGAGGCAGCTGGGGAGGCGTGGAGAACTCGGGAAGAAGAGATTGATTTCGGGAACTGGTAGCGATCAGAATCGCGTGATTGTAGGGGACGCCGGACCAGTAGTTGGAATATTCGTCCGCTGGTGGAGTATGGTCAGTCATTGAAAATTGCTAACTCCACACAATAGACTTATTAGATCAATGATGGCTGTTAGATTAAAATTTATGGCCTAATCGTGTGGTGCTGATTGGTTGGTGCGATGTCTTGGGTCTAATTACGGGGTGCACCTAAGAAAATTCTTGTTTGATTGTTTAATAGTAGTGGAGATGTTCAGATTCCAAGGTGCATTAAATCATTGCATGCAAGTATTAAGAGAAAATTGACCAATGATTGTAATTTATGCATGCATGCATTGCAATTAATGCATTGGTAAACATACCTTTTTGAGGAAAACAAGAGCATTAATTGGGTGCTTTTTTGAGTAGTTGAGAAAAGTAGTACTAGTACTACTACAGTACGAGTACGTACTCCTCCGTCACATAATGTACGACATTTTTTGACACTAGTTGGTGTATACAAAAAATGGCAAAAACATACCCAAAATTTCTTAATCCACGCCAAAAACTACTACCTAGTGCCAAAAATTTCTTACTAGTGCTATTATTTACAGTATAATGCAATCCCATAACGTTCCATAATGCTAGTACTAGTACTCCATGGTACCAAAAACTACTACCTAGTGCCAAAATTTTTTTACTAGTGCTATTATTTAGAGTAGTAAATAATAGCCTCACCCCTTCGCTGAGGAACGATCTACAGTTGGAAGGGACGAGGCCCTACGGTTACTGCGCTCTTATCTCCTCCTCGCCAGTTCCCCTCCCCCCGAAGAGAAGTCAGTTCGTCGCTGATCCCATGGATTCGCCAGGCGGTTCTCCTCCTCGTCGGGGCTGGGAGACCTTGGACGATGATTCTCTGGGAGAAATCGCACGCCGCTCCGACGTCCTCACCGCCGCAAGACTCGGTGCTTCCTGCACCAACTTTTTCAAGACGCTGCTTAAACATGCTTGGGAAAAGGCCATGCTTGTTGGTCTTCCATGCGTCCTCGAGGAGAAGGTTCTTCTATGGGACAATTCTTCGAACAGTCCACCGCTCCCTGACCATGGTTGCACGTTAACTCCGCTAGAGTTGACGACGTTGAGAGGTAGTCGGATTTTGTCCGATGAGCAGGTCAGTAATGGAGTTTGATCATGTAGTACTTAGTTATTCCATTTCCATCTCGTAATTTCTCCGCTGCCCACCGTCTTATATATAGGTCTGGGTCGGTGCCAACAAAGATTGGCTTGCATACCTCCGGCCAGATACCACCATGATTTTGCACAACATCCACAGCAGTGCGGCCGTTCCGGTAGACCCCTTCTCCACCATTGGGATCGGCCTTCCGGACTGGCTGGGCAAGAATACGTATGATGATGCCTACATGAGATTGAAGAAGATAGCAATTGCGGACCCACCGACAAAGCGACGCGGCTACGACGATTACTATCTCATCACGGTGTTCGACATAAGGATTGCCATCAATGCAGGAGGCAGTAATGGTAGAGGCTGGCGCATGTTGGCGGCGGCAGATTTGTACCCCTACACGTTTGAAGACGCCGTGCGCCATCTAGGCCGCATCTTCGCGGTGACAAGCCAGGGGACTTGTTTCATCTGGTTGACATCCTACGGTACGGGAGATTACAAACATAATGCACAAACCATCATTTGCATCCCTAACGGTACTCCATTATTTTGCAGGGACCAGTCATCCCCCGATCAAAATAAGATCGCCGATCCTGGATGTGCATTTGCATCCGCGATTTGGTCTAACCTGGAACCTTATAGCTGACTTTGGCATATTGGGATCACCTATCTTAGCAGTCGTTACCCATGGTACCACTGATGTGCAACATGGTCACATAATCTACCACGATCGGACTGTCACCATCTACCCAGGTATTCCATTTTTTAACCCTCTCGCCTTCTCTTTCATTGTTGTACTAGTAGTATACTTTGTAGTACTAGTAGGAGTACTTTTTACCTTGGAGGACGCGTATAGCTAGCTAGGCCCTTGAAGACTTGAACCCACTAGCTGCCACCATTTTTGTTTTCCCATGTCTTACTATCTCATCCATGTAGCCAAGAGTGGCTATATATAATAAGCCGGTTATTTTACTTACTCTATACTGGAGTAGTACTATTTGCTGCACTATATTACTGACCGCCACATTTGAGCACAACATTATTATGCATGGACCTTGACTATGCACGTCACCATGTGTCCAGATCTGGGATGCCGCGTGTACCAGATGAACGGCGCCGAGTTCGACCCCCGTGATGCTACGTGGGTGCCGAGGAACACTCTTGGAGAGTACTCGCTTTTCATCGGGGACAGCTACCCCATTGTGAAGCGGATGCCACCTTCCGTGCACGACACGGAAGGCCTGCCGTTCATGAAGCATGGTTGTGTCTTCAGTGCACACCGCCGGATGAACGACATGCTGGGACACGCTGTCCTTGATTTATGCCGCTTCAGCTTGGATGAGTCTCCATTGTGTGGAACCGGACTAGAAAGCTGCGACAATGATTCCCGTCGCCCACCGCTATGGATCGTGCCATCTGTCGGTGTCAAAACCGGCGGATCTCGGGTAGGGGGTCCCGAACTGTGTGTCTAGGCCGGATGGTAACAGGAGGCAGGGAACACGATGTTTTACCCAGGTTCGGGCCCTCTTGATGGAGGTAAAACCCTACGTCCTGCTTGATTAATATTGATGATATGGGTAGTACAAGAGTAGATATACCATGAGATCAAGGAGGCTAAATCCTAGAAGCTAGCCTATGGTATGATTATTGCATATGGAGTTGATTGTCTACGGACTACAACCCTCCGGTTTATATAGACACCGGATAGGGTTAGGGTTACATAGAGTCGGTTACAATGGTAGGAGATATTGAATATCCGCATCGCCAAGCTTGCCTTCCACGCCAAGGAAAGTCCCATCCGGACACGGGACGAAGTCTTCAATCTTGTATCTTCATAGTCCAGGAGTCCGGCTGAAGGTATAGTCCGGCTACTCGAACACCCCCTAATCCAGGACTCCCTCAGTAGCCCCTGAACCAGGCTTCAATGACGACGAGTCCGACGCGCAAATTGTCTTCGGCATTGCAAGGCGGGTTCCTCCTCCAAGTCCTTCATAGAAGATTGTAAACACCAAGAGTAGTGTCCGGCTCTAGAAAATAAGCTTCCACATATTGCCATAGAGAGAATAATATTAACACAGATCAAATCTGCTGACGTATTCCGCAGTGCGTCACCACACTACAGCCAAGTCCTTTACCCGAATCGATTTCACTTTTCCACCTCAGCGTTGTTTTGCGAGGCGGTTTCCTTGGCACGTATTGTTAAAGCAGAGATCGTGTACCCCCCTTTTACGGGATTCTCATCAAGACAGACATGGGTAACCCAACCGCGCCACTTATCACGGTGCTTGGGAGGCAAGCGAGTTTTACTAGGCAGGTGGGGACACACAACCGCATTCGCCCATATAAGGGGACAAGGATCCACCTTTTTACCTACGCCTTCTTCCTCCTTTGGCTATCCATCTCCTGCGCACCCGAGCTCCAGTGCCCAAGCCCGCACTTCCCACCTCAACCTTCTCCAGCAATGTCCGGAGCGGGAGGCAAGTGGATGGTCTCCTCCATCACAGAGGGCAAAATCAAGAAGCTAAGGAAGGCCGGATATCTGTCCAAGGACATCGCGCACCGGCTTCCCGAAGAGGGGCAGCTTCTCCCCACCCCAAGGCCCCATGAGAGGGTAGTATTTCTCCCCCACTTCCTCCGCGGACTGGATTTTCCACTCCACCCATTTGTCCGGGGGCTCATGTTCTACTACGGCCTGGATTTCCACGATCTGGCTCCGAACTTCATCCTCAACATCTCGGCGTTTATCGTCGTGTGCGAGGCTTTTCTCCGCGTCCGCCCACATTTCGGCCTTTGGCTCAAGACCTTCAACGTCAAGCCCAAGGTGGTGCGCGGCAGCCAGGCGGAGTGCGGAGGCGCCATGGCGGGCAAGATGGCCAACGTCCTATGGTTCGAGGGCTCTTTCATGGAGACCCTAAAGGGATGGCAATCCGGGTGGTTTTATATCACCGAGCCGCGTGATCCGGAATGGACCGCGGCCCCCGAGTTCCGATCCGGACCCCCCACGCGGCTTATGTCCTGGAAAGAGACGGGCCTGTCGTGGGATGACGAAAAAGAGGTGACCGGATTGCAAACATGCATCCAGTCCCTAGTGAACAAGCCAGTCCGGCTTGTTGATATAATCTAGGTTATGCTCGTCCGCCAGATCCTCCCATGCCAACAACGGGATTTTAATCTGTGGGAGTTCGACCCGGCGCAGCATCAAACCCTCAGCAGGCTATTCGACACGACGTACGAAGATGCCTGGAAGATGCTATTCAAGGGCGCAGAGGCTCCCGCATCCGCCTCCGAAGACCGCGGATACAGCTCGCAGCGTCACGCTGGCAAGGTAAGCCATCTACACCTTTTATATGATGTTAAGCTTTTTTCATAGTTTGACTCTATGCGGGATCTAAACTCCCTTACTTTTGACAGGCTTGGCGAGCGATATCCGGACCGATTAACTGCCGGCTCCGTTGCCCGAAGACCAGCCCCAGCTTTACTAGTGAAGCTGCTGGTTCCGGCGCCTTATGTGGTGCCGGAGAAGAAGGACAAGAAGAAGAAGACCACGGGGACTCGAAAGAGTGCCCGCAACGTGGTGGTGTCGGACTCGTCATCTGACGAGTCCGAGACGCCCTCCTCCCGCGAAAACGAGGAGGAGGAAGAATAAAACTCTCCCCCCCCCTATCGGAGGGAGGAGAGAAGAGGAAGGCCTCCCCAACGGGGGAGGCCGAGGGGTCTAGGAAAAGGAAGACCCCTCCGCCGGACTACGCCCCCAACACCGAAGAGGGCAAAGAGGAGTGGCCAAACAGGGCCAAGCGTCCGGCGAAATTGTAAGTTCGGATATCAGAGTAACTCATGATGTTCCTTTGTTGCACAACTTTCCCTAATGTCGAATGTAATTATGCAGTCCGCCCCGGGCCGAATTCAACGAATCGTCGGGCGGCTCCCTGGACTCATCGGACGTGAACTCAGTTCCGCCCGCTGTCTCCCCCCGCACTGCAGACGACGCCGAAGTGGCATCGTGACAAGCTCCGGGGCGGGAGGAGGTGGTCCCGGAGGAGCCGCAAGGCAACCTCCCGGACTCCAGGAGTGAAGGGGATAAGGCTCCCCGGGGCTCTCAGTCCGGCTTTGTGCCGGACACCGCGCCAGAATCTTCCACAGTTCCGGACCGCGGTAGGCGAACTCCTTCCAAGAGGAGCAAGCCTTCTGAGCCGGCGGCCTCCGTCCAACCGGAGGTGCCGGACAATCTGCTGGAGGTGCTTGACGACGCCTCCATTGACGAGGGGCACCGTACTATTATGAGTACGGTGATCCAGAAGGTTCAGTCCGCCAAGAGCAGACTGACTGAAGCTTGCGCTAGCCTTCTAATAGGCTTCGAGGTAAGTAAAAATATGTAAAAATATTACCGCATAGACAGTAGCCCTGATGCTCTGTTTTGCGTTCGGAAAGAAAAGCCGAATAGAGGATCTAAATATCGCAGGAGTCTAACAAAAAAGAGTCAATATGCGTATGCAGGCTTCGCTGCTATCCACCGCCGCACTGACTACGGAGGTGGGTGTCCTGAAGCAGGACCTCGAGCGGACCGAGCAAGAGCTCGGCCTTGCCAAGCGGCGGCTCGAGGAGGAACAAGGTAAGGAATACCTTACAGAAAAAGTGCCTATAGAAAGGCTTGATTGCAAAAAGAGTAACAGGATTGTACTGCTTATTGTAGGGGCCACGACTGAGGTGGCGACCCTTAAGCAGGCGCTGCCTGTGGCCTTAAAGAAAACGGCCATGGAGCGCACCGAGTGAGACAGACTTGGGGCTCAGGTCGGCGAGGTGCAGCAAGAGCTTCAGGCTCTCATGAAAAAACATGAGAGTTTGGAGCTGGAGTCGAAGGCGCAAGCCTCCAAGCTTGCAATGGCCCTAGAGGCTGCCAAGTCTGCCAAGGCCGAAGCCCAAAAGGCCCTCCGAGAGTTGGAGGAGATGAGGAAGATAGCAGCGGGTAAGGCATTCTTTATGCAGAGCAGAAATATAAAAGTGAACTACCTGTTACTTACCCGAAACCGGAGCTCTCCAGGGGCATTCGCAGATCTTCCCCGCAGCGTATCCGACGCCGCTGCATTCTACCGAGCTAAAGAAGGTAGCTCGACGGAGAAGGTGTTCTGGTCTCAGTATTCTGAGGCCGGACACCCTGTGCCCTTGAGCGACTAGCTGAAACAGTTGGTCGAGCTCCACAAGGCGGCCGAGCAGGCCATGAAGGGCTTCATAGTTCAGCTGTGGCCCGGAGAGGCCCTGCCTGGGAGCTATTTCGGGCTGGTGCGGCGGCTGGTGGAGGCCTGTCCGAGGCTTGAGTGTTGGGTTTTGTAGTAATTTCAAAAAAATTCTACGCACACGCAAGATCATGTGATGCATAGCAACGAGAGGGGAGAGTGTTGTCTACATACCCACGCAGACCGACTGCGGAAGCACTGACACAACGTAGAGGAAGTAGTCGTACGTCTTCATGATCCAACCGATCAAGCACCGAAACTACGGCACCTCCGAGTTCGAGCACACGTTCAGCTCGATGACGATCCCCGGACTCTGATCCAGCAAAGTTTCGGGGAAGAGTTCCGTCAGCACGACGGCGTGGTGACGATCTTGATGCACTACAGCAGCAGGGCTTCGCCTAAACTCCGCTACAGTATTATCAAGGACTATGGTGGCAGGGGGCACCGCACACGGCTAAGGAATAGATCACGTGGATCAACTTGTGTGTTCTAGGGTGCCTCTACCTCAGTATATAAAGGACCAAAGGGGGGAGGCTGGCCGGCCACAAGGGGCGCGCCAGGAGATTCCTACTCCCTCTGGGAGTAGGATTGCCCCCCCCCAATCCTAGTTGGAATAGGATTCCTCGGGGGGAAAGAAAGAGAGAGGGGGCCGGCCACCTCTCCTAGTCCTAATAGGACTAGGGGAAGGGGGAGGCGCGCAGCCCACCTTGGGCTGCCCCTTTCTCCTTTCCACTAAAGCCCAATAAGGCCCATATGGTTCCCGGGGGGTTCCGGTAACGTCCCGGCACTCCGGTAAAATCCCGATTTCACCCGGAACACTTCCGATATCCAAACATAGGCTTCCAATATATCAATCTTTATGTCTCGACCATTTCGAGACTCCTCGTCATGTCCGTGATCATATCCGGGACTCCGAACAACCTTCGGTACATCAAAATGCATAAACTCATAATATAACTGTCATCGTAACCTTAAGCGTGCGGACCCTACGGGTTCGAGAACAATGTAGACATGACCGAGACACGTCTCCGGCCAATAACCAATAGCGGGACCTGGATGCCCATATTGGCTCCTACATATTCTACGAAGATCTTTATCGGTCAGACTGCATAACAACATACGTTGTTCCCTTTGTCATCGGTATGTTACTTGCCCGAGATTCGATCGTCGGTATTCCAATACCTAGTTCAATCTCGTTACCGGCAAGTCTCTTTACTCGTTCCGTAATACATCATCTCGCAACTAACTCATTAGTTGCAATGCTTGCAAGGCTTATGTGATGTGCATTACCGAGAGGGCCCAGAGATACCTCTCCGACAATCGAAGTGACAAAACCTAATCTCGAAATACGCCAACCCAACATCTACCTTTGGAGACACCTGTAATGCTCCTTTATAATCACCCAGTTACGTTGTGACGTTTGGTAGCACCCAAAGTGTTCCTCCGGCAAACGGGAGTTGCATAATCTCATAGTTATAGGAACATGTATAAGTCATGAAGAAAGCAATAGCAACATACTAAACGATCGGCTGCTAAGCTAATGGAATGGGTCATGTCAATCAGATCATTCAACTAATGATGTGACCTCGTTAATCAAATAAAAACTCATTGTTCATGGTTAGGAAACATAACCATCTTTGATTAACGAGCTAGTCAAGTAGAGGCATACTAGTGACACTTTGTTTGTCTATGTATTCACACATGTATTATGTTTCCGATTAATACAATTCTAGCATGAATAATAAACATTTATCATGATTATAAGGAAATAAATAATAACTTTATTATTGCCTCTAGGGCATATTTCCTTCAGTCTCCCACTTGCACTAGAGTCAATAATCTAGATTACACCGTAATGATTCTAACACCCATGGAGCCTTGGTGCTGATCATGTTTTGCTCGTGGTAGAGGCTTAGTCAACGGGTCTGCAACATTCAGATCCGTATGTATCTTGCAAATCTCTATGTCTCCCACCTGGACTAGATCCCGGATGGAACTGAAGCGTCTCTTGATGTGCTTGGTTCTCTTGTGAAATCTGGATTCCTTTGCCAAGGCAATTGCACCAGTATTGTCACAAAAGATTTTCATTGGACCCGATGCACTAGGTTTGACACCTAGATCGGATATGAACTCCTTCATCCAGACTCCTTCGTTCGCTGCTTCCGAAGCAGCTATGTACTCCGCTTCACATGTAGATCCCGCTACGACGCTTTGTTTAGAACTGCACCAACTGACAGCTCCACCATTTAATGTAAACACGTATCCGGATTGCGATTTAGAATCGTCCGGATCAGTGTCAAATCTTGCATCAACGTAACCTTTTACGACGAGCTCTTTGTCACCTCCATATACGAGAAGCATATCCTTAGTCCTTTTTAGGTATTTCAGGATGTTCTTGACCGCTGTCCAGTGATTCACTCCTGGATTACTTTGGTACCTCCCTGCTAGACTTATAGCAAGGCACACATCAGGTCTGGTACACAAAATTGCATACATGATAGATCCTATTGCTGATGCATAGGGAACATCTTTCATATTCTCTCTATCTTCTGCAGTGGTCGGGCATTGAGTCTTACTCAATTTCACACCTTGTAACACAAGCAAGAATCCTTTCTTTGCTTGCATTTTGAACTTCTTCAAAATTTTGTCAAGGTATGTTGTTTGTGAAAGTCCAATTAAGCGTCTTGATCTATCTCTATAGATCTTAATGCCTAATATGTAAGCAGCTTCACCGAGGTCTTTCATTGAAAAACTCTTATTCAAGTATCCCTTTATGCTATCCAGAAATTCTATATCATTTCCAATTAACAATATGCCATCCACATATAATATCAGAAATGCTACAGAGCTCCCACTCACTTTCTTGTAAATACAGGCTTCTCCGAAAGTCTGTATAAAACCAAATGCTTTGATCACACTATCAAAGCGTTTGTTCCAACTCCGAGAGGCTTGCACCAGTCCATAAATGGATCGCTAGAGCTTGCACACTTTGTTAGCTCCCTTTGGATCAACAAAACCTTCTGGTTGCATCATATACAACTCTTCTTCCAGAAATCCATTCAGGAATGCAGTTTTGACATCCATTTGCCAAATTTCATAATCATAAAATGCGGCAATTGCTAACATGATTCGGACAGACTTAAGCATCGCTACGGGTGAGAAGGTCTCATCGTATTCAACCCCTTGAACTTGTCGAAAACCTTTTGTGACAAGTCGAGCTTTGTAGACAGTAACATTACCGTCAGCGTCAGTCTTCTTCTTGAAGATCCATTTATTCTCAATTGCTTGCCGATCATCGGGCAAGTCAACCAAAGTCCATACTTTGTTCTCATACATGGATCCTATCTCAGATTTCATGGCTTCAAGCCATTTTGCGGAATCTGGGCTCACCATCGCTTCTTCATAGTTTGTAGGTTCATCATGATCTAGTAGCATGATTTCCAGAACAGGATTACCATACCATTCTGGCGCGGATCTTACTCTGGTTGATCTACGAGGTTCAGTAGTATCTTGATCTGAAGTTTCATGATCATCATCATTAGCTTCCTCACTTATTGGTGTAGGTGTCGCAGAAACAGTTTTCTGTGAAGTACTACTTTGCAATAAAGGAGCAGGTACAGTTACCTCGTCAAGTTCTACTTTCCTCCCACTCACTTCTTTCGAGAGAAACTCCTTCTCTAGAAAGTTTCCGAATTTAGCAACAAAAGTCTTGCCTTCAGATCTGTGATAGAAGGTGTATCCAATAGTTTCCTTTGGATATCCTATGAAGACACATTTCTCCGATTTGGGTTCGAGCTTATCAGGTTGAAGCTTTTTCACATAAGCATCGCAGCCCCAAACTTTTAGAAACGACAACTTTGGTTTCTTGCCAAACCACAGTTCATAAGGCGTCGTCTCAACGGATTTTGATGGTGCCCTATTTAACGTGAATGCGGCCGTCTCTAGAGCGTATCCCCAAAATGATAGCGGTAAATCAGTAAGAGACATCATAGATCGCACCATATCTAGTAAAGTACGATTACGACGTTCGGACACACCATTACGCTGAGGTGTTCCGGGTGGCGTGAGTTGCGAAACTATTCCACAATTTTTCAAATGTACACCAAACTCGTAACTCAAATATTCTCCTCCACGATCAGATCGTAGAAACTTTATTTTCTTGTTACGATGATTTTCAACTTCACTCTGAAATTCCTTGAACTTTTCAAATGTTTCAGACTTATGTTTCATTAAGTAGATATACCCATATCTGCTTAAATCATCTGTGAAGGTGAGAAAATAACGATATCCGCCACGAGCCTCAATATTCATCGGACCACATACATCTGTATGTATGATTTCCAACAAATCTGTTGCTCTCTCCATAGTACCGGAGAACGATGTTTTGGTCATCCTGCCCATGAGGCACGGTTCGCAAGTACCAAGTGATTCATAATCAAGTGGTTCCAAAAGTCCATCAATATGGAGTTTCTTCATGCGCTTTACACCGATATGACCTAAACGGCAGTGCCACAAATAAGTTGCACTCTCATTATCAACTCTGCATCTTTTGGTTTCAACATTATGAATATGTGTGTTACTACTATCGAGGTTCAATAAGAATAGACCACTCTTCAAGGGTGCATGACCATAAAAGATATTACTCATATAAATAGAACAACCATTATTCTCTGATTTAAATGAATAACCGTCTCGCATTAAACAAGATCCAGATATAATGTTCATGCTCAACGCTGGCACCAAATAACAATTATTTAGGTCTAATATTAATCCCGAAGGTAGATGTAGAGGTAGCGTGCCGACCGCGATCACATCGACTTTGGAACCGTTTCCCACGCGCATCGTCACCTCGTCCTTAGCCAATCTTCGCTTAATCCGTAGCCCCTGTTTCGAGTTGCAAATATTAGCAACAGAACCAGTATCAAATACCCAGGTGCTACTTCGAGCATTAGTAAGGTACACATCAATAACATGTATATCACATATACCTTTGTTCACCTTGCCATCCTTCTTATCCGCCAAATACTTGGGGCAGTTCCACTTCCAGTGACCAGTCTGCTTGCAGTAGAAGCACTCAGTTTCAGGCTTAGGTCCAGACTTGGGTTTCTTCTCTTGAGCAGCAACTGGCTTGCCGTTCTTCTTGAAGTTCCCCTTCTTCTTTCCTTTGCCCTTTTTCTTGAAACTAGTGGTCTTGTTGACCATCAACACTTGATGCTCCTTCTTGATTTCTACCTCCGCAGCTTTCAGCATCGCGAAGAGCTCGGGAATAGTCTTGTTCATCCCTTGCATATTATAGTTCATCACGAAGCTCTTGTAGCTTGGTGGCAGTGATTGAAGAATTCTGTCAATGACGCAATCATCTGGAAGATTAACTTCCAATTGAATCAAGTGATTATTATACCCAGACATTTTGAGTATATGCTCACTGACAGAACTGTTCTCCTCCATCTTGCAGCTATAGAACTTATTGGAGACTTCATATCTCTCAATCCGGGCATTTGCTTGAAATATTAACTTCAACTCCTGAAACATCTCATATGCTCCATGACGTTCAAAACGTCGTTGAAGTCCCGATTCTAAGCCGTAAAGCATGGCACACTGAACTATCGAGTAGTCATCAGCTTTGCTCTGCCAGACGTTCATAACATCCGGTGTTGCTCCTGCAGCAGGTCTGGCACCCAGCGGTGCTTCCAGGACGTAATTTTTCTGTGCAGCAATGAGGATAATCCTCAAGTTACAGACCCAGTCCGTGTAATTGCTACCATCATCTTTCAACTTTGCTTTCTCAAGGAACGCATTAAAATTCAACGGAACAACAGCACAAGCCATCTATCTACAATCAAACATAAACAAGCAAGATACTAATCAGGTACTAAGTTTCATGATAAATTTAAGTTCAGTTAATCAAATTAATTAAAGAACTCCCACTTAGATAGACATCCCTCTAATCCTCTAAGTGATTACGTGATCCAAATCAACTAAACCATAACCAATCATCACGTGAGATGGAGTAGTTTTCAATGGTGAACATCGTTATGTTGATCATATCTACTATATGATTCACGCTTGACCTTTCGGTTTCCGTGTTCCGAGGCCATATCTGTATATGCTTGGCTCGTCAAGTATAACTTGAGTATTCCGCGTGTGCAACTTTTTTGCACCCGTTGTATTTGAAGGTAGAACCTATCACACCCGATCATCACATGGTGTCTCAGCACGAAGAACTTTCGCAACGGTGCATACTCAGGGAGAACACTTCTTGATAATTTAGTGAGAGATCATCTTATAATGCTACCGTCAATCAAAGCAAGATAAGATGCATAAAAGGATAAACATCACATGCAATCAATATAAGTGATATGATATGGCCATCATCATCTTGTGCTTGTGATCTCCATCTCTGAAGCACCGTCGTGATCACCATCGTCACCGGCGTGACACCTTGATCTCCATCATAGCATCGTTGTCGTCTCGCCAAG
Source organism: Triticum aestivum (assembly GCF_018294505.1). NCBI lineage: Eukaryota > Viridiplantae > Streptophyta > Magnoliopsida > Poales > Poaceae > Triticum > Triticum aestivum. The sequence goes on from NC_057812.1 coordinate 685,699,887, forward strand.
CTTGTGCTTCTACGACTATCGCTACCGCTTAGTGATAAAAGTAAAGCATTACATCGCGATTGCATTGCATACAATAAAACGACAACCATAAGGCTCCTGCCAGTTGCCGATAACTCGGTTACAAAACATGATCATCTCATACAATAAAATTCAGCATCATGTCTTGACCATATCACATCACAACATGCCCTGCAAAAACAAGTTAGACATCCTCTACTTTGTTGTTGCAAGTTTTACGTGGCTGCTACGGGCTTAAGCAAGAACCAATCTCACCTACGCATCAAAACCACAACGATAGTTTGTCAAATAGACTCCGTTTTAACCTTCGCAAGGACCGGGCGTAGCCATACTTGGTTTAACTAAAGTTGGAGAGACAGTCGCCCGCAATCCACCTATGTGCAAAGCACGTAGGGGGAACCGGTCTCGCGTAAGCGTACGCGTAATGTTGGTCCGGGTCGTCTCGTCCAACAATGCCGCCAAACCAAAGTATGACATGCTGGTAGGCAGTATGACTTATATCGCCCACAACTCACTTGTGTTCTACTCGTGCATATAACATCAACATAAATAACCTAGGCTCTGATACCACTGTTGGGTTTCATAGTAATTTCAAAAAAATTCTACGCACACGCAAGATCATGTGATGCATAGCAACGAGAGGGGAGAGTGTTGTCTACGTACCCACACAGACCGACTGCGGAAGCGCTGACACAACATAGAGGAAGTAGTCGTACGTCTTCACGATCCAACCGATCAAGCATCGAAACTACGGCACCTCCGAGTTCGAGCACACGTTCAGCTCGATGACGATCCCCGGACTCCGATCCAGCAAAGTGTCGGGGAAGAGTTCCGTCAGCACGACGACGTGGTGACGATCTTGATGCACTACAGCAGCAGGGCTTCGCCTAAACTCCGCTATAGTATTATCGAGGACTATGGTGGCAGGGGGCATCGCACACGGCTAAGGAATAGATCACGTGGATCAACTTGTGTGTTCTAGGGTGCCTCTACCTCAGTATATAAAGGACCAAAGGGGGGAGGCTGGCCGGCCACAAGGGGCGCGCCAGGAGAGTCCTACTCCCTCTGGGAGTAGGATTCCCCCCCCCCCCCCAATCCTAGTTGGAATAGGATTCCTCGGGGGGAAAGAGAGAGAGAGGGGGCCGGCCACCTCTCCTAGTCCTAATAGGACTAGGGGAAGGGGGAGGCGCGCAGCCCACCTTGGGCTGCCCCTTTCTCCTTTCCACTAAAGCCCACTAAGGCCCATATGGTTCCCGGGGGGTTTCGGTAACCTCCCGGTACTCCGGTAAAATCCCGATTTCACCCGGAACACTTCCAATATCCAAACATAGGCTTCCAATATATCAATCTTTATGTCTCGACCATTTCGAGACTCCTCGTCCTGTCCGTGATCATATCCGGGACTCCGAACAACCTTCGGTACATCAAAATGCATAAACTCATAATATAACTGTCATCGTAACCTTAAGCGTGCGGACCCTACGGGTTCGAGAACAATGTAGACATGACCGAGACACGTCTCCGGTCAATAACCAATAGCGGGACCTGGATGTCCATATTGGCTCCTACATATTCTACAAAGATCTTTATCGGCCAGACCGCATAACAACATACGTTGTTCCCTTTGTCATCGGTATGTTACTTGCCCGAGATTTGATCGTCGGTATTCCAATACCTAGTTCAATCTCGTTACCGGCAAGTCTCTTTACTCGTTCCGTAATACATCATCTCGCAACTAACTCATTAGTTGCAATGCTTGCAAGGCTTATGTGATGTGCATTACCGAGAGGGCCCAGAGATACCTCTCCGACAATCGGAGTGACAAAACCTAATCTCGAAATACGCCAATCCAACATCTGCCTTTGGAGACACCTGTAATGCTCCTTTATAATCACCCAGTTACGTTGTGACGTTTGGTAGCACCCAAAGTGTTCCTCCGGCAAATGGGAGTTGCATAATCTCATAGTTATAGGAACATGTATAAGTCATGAAGAAAGCAATAGCAACATACTAAACGATCGGCTGCTAAGCTAATGGAATGGGTCATGTCAATCAGATCATTCAACTAATGATGTGACCTCGTTAATCAAATAACAACTCATTGTTCATGGTTAGGAAACATAACCATCTTTGATTAACGAGCTAGTCAAGTAGAGGCATACTAGTGACACTTTGTTTGTCTATGTATTCACACATGTATTATGTTTCCGGTTAATACAATTCTAGCATGAATAATAAACATTTATCATGATTATAAGGAAATAAATAATAACTTTATTATTGCCTCTAGGGCATATTTCCTTCATTGAGGTCATCAAGCGCTCCGTCTGCATTGAAGGTGCCCGTCGGGCCCTTGCTCGTGCAAAGGTGCACTGGGGTAAGCTGGACGGTGAGAAGCTTGTGAAGGATGGGCCGCCGCCGGGGAAGGAGCATCGCAAGCCCGAGAACTACTACAAGGATGTTCTTGCAGGTGCCCGCCTTGTGGCGGATGAATGTACCAAGGATGTGATATTTCAATGAACTCGCTCGTGTTTATCTTGTGCGCTGAAAACTTGTTCATATGCGCTAAGCAATGCTTATTGAATTTAAAATATTACTTTCTGTTCGGCCGTTTATCAAAAATTGAGAGATGGCCAGTCGTCGGCTTCTGCCCCCGTGCCACTAGTGCTAGGGTGTTCGGGATAAACCTGAGCGCTCTTTTTCCCATAGTTGGGTCCTTCGAGGGAGGCGCTCAGCACAACGAACCAGGCAATCGGACTATAATGCTTGAACACTCTCACTTAGCCATAGAACTCTATAATTTTAAATTTCGGTGAAGCCCCTTGTTCGGAAGACCGAGTTCGGGGCGCTATCCACGCCTTGGCCGGACAAAGCCAGCTCCTCGCTCGAAGCGGCATAAGCCTTTAGGGACTCGAAAAACCTCTCGAACAGCGACCGGTCTCTCGCCACATCATGACAGTCAGTTTTAGCTTTCTCCACTGAGGTGCTTAACCCAGCTGAACCGGGGCACAATCGCAGTGGTTCTCCTAGTGCTACCTTAGCCAATAGAGCGGAACGTAAGGCACCAAAACATAGGAGCCGGGCAAACCCAACTATTGACCCAAATCATGATTCGGAGCCGATGCATATAGTGCTATAAGTTCGGGGTGCCGCACTTGTGAAAGTGTACGGACTTCTCACACCATTATGAGGGGTACTGAAGCCCCTGGCGTGTTTGCCGTACCATGGTGTACGGGTGCAATCATGTCATTTAATAAACATAAATGTGAAAAGAAGATAATGCAAAAAATAGACAAGAAGCTAAGCATTGTTTATAGAGAGGCTATTTATCAAAGCCGAACGATACAAATAGTGCGGTAAGCAAAAGATATTGGACTATTCAGTATGTCCTGACCAGGGGAAGGCCGCGGAATTGTATTTAAGACAGGTATACCGCTCGTAACAGAGGCCACCTGGGAGTTCCATAATGCGGCATGGCTTGTCTGCCTCCCTGGATCTTGCATCGTTTGTGCGGCAGTCGAATTGCCGACCAGGTCGTCCGAAGTATGGAGTCCTGAAAGTAAGAAAAAATTAAAAAAAGAATCCGGCAGCCCCTAGTACGTTTTAAGCCGTATTTTGGGCGCGCCGTTATTGTGCCCCTTCCCCTGTGCCCATGGTATTTCAAGGGCGTAGTTATGTACGCAAGGTACTGTGTTCGCTATGTCGCGAAAGCTGGGGTTGGGGCCGCATTGCTACGCTTGCTCAGAGTGTGCCAGGCAGTCCTGCTGTTGGTTACTCTGGGCGCGCTTGGTAGTGTCTGGCTTTTTAATGGCCGGACTGGAGAATTGCCTGAGAAGGCTACTTTGTACCTACGCTGCGAGAGCCGCCGTATGCTCCTCCGTACGAAGGGAGCGTTCGGTGTTTCCGTTGACCATAATTACTCCTCGAGGGCCTGGCATCTTGAGCTTGAGATATGCGTAGTGCGGCACCGCATTGAACTTTGTGAATGCGGTTCGTCCGAGCAGGGCGTGATAGCCACTGCGAAACGGGACTATATCAAAGATTAACTCTTTGCTTCGGAAATTGTCCGGGGATCCGAAGACCACGTCAAGTGTTACTGAGACTGTACAGTTGGCTTCTACACCTGGTATAACGCCTTTAAAGGTCGTTCTTGTGGGCTTAATCCTTGAGGGATCTATGCCCATTTTCCACACTGTATCCTGATAAAGCAGGTTCAGGCTACTGCTGCCGTCCATGAGGACTCTTGTGATATGAAATCCGTTGATGATTGGGTCGAGAACCAATGCGGTGAAGCCGCCATGACGGATGCTAGTGGGATGGTCCCTTCGATCAAAAGTGATCGGGCAGGAGGACCATGGGTTGAACTTTGGGGCGACTGGCTCCATCGCGTATACGTCCCGTAGCGCACGCTTCCGCTCCCGCTTGGGAATGTGGGTTGCGTATATCATGTTCACCGTCTGCACTTGTGGGGGAAAGCCCTTCTGTCCATTGTTGTTCGGCGGCTTGGGCTCCTCGTCGTCGCTGTGCAGCCCCTTGTCTCTGTTTTCGGACTTTAACTTGCCTGCCTGCTTGAACACCCAACAATCCCTGTTAGTGTGATTGGCTGGCCTTTCGGGGGTGCCATGTATCTGGCACAAGCGATCGAGTATTCGGTCCAAACTGGACGGGCCCTGAGTATTCTTTTTGAATGGCTTTTTCCGCTGACCAGATTTATAGCCTTTGAATCCGGCATTGACTGCCGTGTCTTCATTGCTGTCACTGTTAACGCGGCATTTTTGCTTATTCCGACGTGTCCTGCCACTTTTGTCCTTGGTATCCGAATTACCAGGGTTCTTTGATAAGTTGTTACTGTGAGCTAGCCAGCTGTCTTCTCCCGCGCAAAAGCGGGTCATGAGTGTCGTGAGGGCTGCCATGGATTTCGGCTTTTCCTGTCCCAGGTGCCGGGCAAGCCACTCGTCACGGATGTTATGCTTGAAGGATGCTAGGGCCTCTGCGTCCGGACAGTCGACTATCTGGTTTTTCTTTGTTAGGAACGGTGTCCAGAATTGTCTGGCCGATTCCTCTGGCTGCTGAATTATGTGGCTTAAGTCGTCGGCATCCGGTGGTCGCACGTAAGTGCCCTGGATGTTGTCGAGGAATGCGGCTTCCAGGTCCTCCCAAGAACCAATTGAGTCTGCTGGCAAGCTGTTAAGCCAATGCCGGGCCGGTCCTTTAAGTTTGAGCGGGAGGTATTTGATGGCGTGTAGATCATCGCCTCGTGCCATGTGGATGTGAAGTTGATAATCCTCGATCCATACCGCCGGATCTGTTGTGCCATCGTATGATTCGATGTTTACGGGTTTGAAACCCTCTGGGATTTTATGATCCATTACTTCATTCGTGAAGCATAGCGGGTGTGCGACGCCTCTGTACTGGGCTATATCACGACGCAGCTCGGAAGAGCTATGTCTGTTGTGTTCGGCCCGGCCGGATTTGTTGTATCCGGAGTGAAGATCATTGTCACGTGCCGTAGGGCGCCTGCGTGATCCGTAGATCGATCTTGTTTGTCTTGCCTTATCCTCCAGTATGTCTCGCAGGTCGGGCGCATTTTCCCGTGCCTTAGTTGAGCGGCATCGGGGCATGGCTTGGGTGGAGGGCCGAGAGGCCTCTCTGTCGCGGCCGCGAGGTGGCCGGTCTGCCATGTCATGCGCTGGTGATGTAGGTGCTTCCTCCTCTGATCTGGGTAGCGGCCTGCACTTCGGGTAACTCTTGGAGGGGCCTTCGAGTTCATACTCTTCGGCCGCAAGGACTTCAGTCCATCTGTCAGCTAGCAAATCTTGGGCAGCTCTAAGCTATTGCTGCTTTTTCTTGAGGCTGCTTGTCGTGGCTAAAAGCCTGCGTTTAAAATGCTCTTGTTCGGCGGGGTCTGATGGTATGACGAATTCGTCGTCATCGAGGCTTGCCTCGTCTTCAGAGGGAGGCGTATAGTTATCATCCTCGACCTCTCGGTCTGTCGCTCTCTCATGAGGGCTGGCTTCTCCATCTTCCTATGCCGAATCTTGCTGAGGTGGGTGCTCTTCGGCGCTATCCGGGGTAGTATTATCTCCCGTGCCGGAATCACCGTTTTTTCTTTGGCGGGATTTAGAGCGGCGCCGCTGACGCTGGCGCTTTGGCTGTTTCTTGGGGGCGTCATCCCCCACTGTTCCATCGCCGTCTCCATATTTTGGAGTATCCACCATATATATGTCATATGACGAGGTGGCCTTCCAGCGCCCTATAGGTGCTGGTTCCTGTTCGTCTCCTACATCGTCGTCCATGCCGTCTATGTCTTCGGAGCCGAAGTCAAGCATGTCGGTTAGATCGTCGACAGTGGCTACAAAGTGGGTGGTGGGTAGGCTTTGAATTTCCTCATCGTCCGCATCCCACCCTCGCTGACCGTAGTCCGGCCAGGGCTCTCCTGATAAAGAGAGAGACTTAAGAGAATTCAGGATGTCGCCAAAAGGCGAATGCTGAAAGATGTCTGCGGCGGTGAACTCCATTATCGGCGCCCAATCGGATTTGATTGGCAGGGGCGCGGGGAGTTCGGAGTCCGGGAAGGAGTCCGGATCCTCGGAGTCACGGGTCGTGCAGAGTGCGGGGCTGGAGTTCGGCTCGATCGCCTCTGAGATCGCAACCCCTGAGGCAGCGTCCAACCGCTGATCCTCGATCGGCGCAGTAGGCTCCGAATCGATGGTCAGAACCGGTGCGTGTGCGGCCTCCAAAGTGCTGTTCGGCGGCAGAGCTATATCATGCCCATCGAGACAGTGCGGCGTGCTTGGCTGTGGCTCGAATCCGTCGAAGATCAAGTCCCCGCGGATGTCAGCCGTGTAGTTTAGGCTTCCAAACCTGACCTGATGGCCAGGGGCATAGCTTTCGATCTGCTCAAGGTGGCCGAGCGAATTGGCCCGCAGAGCGAAGCGCCAAAGACGAAGATCTGTCCGGGGAGAAAAGTCTCACCCTGGACCGCATCGTTGTTGATGATCAAAGGAGCCATTGGGCCTGAGGGCGACGACACAGAGGAACTCTCAATGAAAGCACCAATGTCGGTGTCAAAACCGGCGGATCTCAGGTAGGGGGTCCCGAACTGTGTGTCTAGGCCGGATGGTAACAGGAGGCAGGGAACACGATGTTTTACCCAGGTTCGGGCCCTCTTGATGGAGGTAAAACCCTACGTCCTGCTTGATTAATATTGATGATATGGGTAGTACAAGAGTAGATCTACCATGAGATCAATGAGGCTAAACCCTAGAAGCTAGCCTATGGTATGATTATTGCATATGGAGTTGATTGTCTACGGACTACAACCCTCCGGTTTATATAGACACCGGATAGGGTTAGGGTTACATAGAGTCGGTTACAATGGTAGGAGATCTTGAATATCCGCATCGCCAAGCTTGCCTTCCACGCCAAGGAAAGTCCCATCCGGACACGGGACGAAGTCTTCAATCTTGTATCTTCATAGTCCAGGAGTCCGGCTGAAGGTATAGTCCGGCTACCTGAACACCCCCTAATCCAGGACTCCCTCACCATCCATGAAGAACACCTAGGACTGGAACCTGGAGGAGGACATGTAGCCCATCTATAACGTGTAAGTGGAGTATGGTAATTGTGAACGGTAGCGCTGTGAATATATGTAGACTAGTCGTGCACAAATTTATCACATGAGTTGGAGATGAACTTGTGTGTCATACTTGCATTTGTCCTTTAGAATTTATTACTAGTAAATGTGTTATGTCTACGTGCAACTTGTGTGGTTGTTGCATGGGCTCCAACATGCTCTTTGAGAAAAAAGGTGGCACAACTTTGGACATACGTGACGTGGCGGCATCATACAGTAGCATCGTTCGCTATAGTTGTACTAGTACACTCCTACTAGGACGACAACTCCTATAAAACCTTGCGCTTGGCTCTTTGCCTCTTTGGGAGGTTCAACAGTTCGTACTCGTGTGAACCTTGCACTTGGCTCTTCGCCTCTTCGGAAGGTCCAACAATGATGATAGTACATTACAATATGCTTCTGGCAATCTGACACCGATTGAACTACTGCACGTCCACCGTGCGGGCGAGGGCGAGGGAGAGGGAGAGGGCGCTGTAGTCAAAACCCTCTCCTCGTCCTGCGAACCACCGCGTGCGTGGGCGAGGGAGAGGCGTAGTAAGCAAGCTTCTCCTCATTCAGCGAGTTGATGGAACACATCAAAGCAGTACTAGTACTAGTAGTAGTAGTCCATACTGCGCCCTTTCCGATTAATATGGCTTAATTTGAAACGAGAAAAATACACTGGCGGTCAACGTATGTAACAGTATGCTCTTTACGGTCACTATATATAGTTTTGCGGCGATTATGTGATCACTAGCTCATCGTAGAGCACCGTATTGCACCCTATTGACCGGCCACATAGTCGACGTGGCACTTTGTTGACTGGTTAAATTGTCACCTGGTTTCTGGGTCCTACTTGTCAGTTGGCAGAGGAAAGAAATCAGTTAAACAAAACTTTACACAGGCGCGACACGAGTCCAACCCTTGCGCGTGAACCGCCCTGGCTGTGTATGTGAGTGCATGCACGTGTCCTCCCTTGGTCTTCCAACAAAGAGTGTACTACATGATGTACATCTACACTTCCAATGCATTTAGCCTTTAATCTACTAAATCGATATTGATTGACTAATGCACCAACTTGTGATGTAGGTATAGGCTACATGTCTATCCTTAATTACATCATGCAACGGCCTTCATTTAATCTTCTTATCTCAATGGTCGCATGCACACATAAGTCTGCTACTTTTGGGCGTTAATTATGCCCTGGTCAATGTGTAAATCTCTAAATGTACAGTCTTTCACGGATGTAGGGAGTAGGTTGAGCACTTGAGCGTGAGCGTGTGTGTTGCATCGTGTGCTGTGTGCCGCATGGGTGCGTGAGTGTTGCGTGCGTCCATGTGTACGTGTGAGTGTTGCATGTTGCATGCATGCATGCATGCATGGGGCTTACTCCCTCCCATTGACATGTTCATATTTCAAGCTTCCTCTGTTCCCTCCATATGGTGATACTCCCTCTGTTCCCAAATATAGTACAAAGTTGAGTCATCTATTTTGGAACAGAGGGAGTAGTACGGAGTAAAAGCTTCCTCTGTTCTCAAATACGGAGTATTTGTCTTTCTACAGATTTCAACAAGTGACTAGGTACGGAGAAAAATGAGTGAAGTGAGCGTAGAGGCATAGGGATACTGTAGAAAGGAAGTCCTCGCGATCCATTTATTCCCCATCTCGGTCAGAGAGAACTATTCAACTAGTCTTCGCAGTGAAGTGACAATACACGCTGCAGCAGATGGGACACGTAATTAATAAGCTGAACCAGCGTGTTGGTGTTACTAAATTAGCCTTACCCAGTACTGCCATCATGTTTGCCAGTAGAGCACACTTCCGCAAATACGCCTACGCACCTCTGTCCTCCATTAACTGACATATGGGCCCTGTTGTGGTAGACCCACATGTTATCGGTGTAACTATTTACACTCCGAAGGACAGTATATCCTGGTAGTAGTACTAGTAGAATTGAGATTGAATGCACTTTCTTCCCCGTCTTCCACTCTTCTTCCACCTCTCTTCTTCTTCCTCCTCTCTTCCATATCATTGGCCGCACACCATGTACCCCCGCTCACTGCTCGCCCGCCCACGCCATCTTCCTTGGTAGCTCGTGCGTACCATATCCCCCCGCTCACTGCTCGGCCACATGAGGAGAAGCTTCTTTGCTTGCCCGCCCGAATCCACTTCCCAGCTGGCTCGCAGGCACTGAAAACCCCAATGGCAGAACCGACTGACACGCAGAGCCGCGATTGGAATTCCCTCCCCGATGTTCTCTTGGAGCAGATGTGTAGTCGTATGGACCTACTCGGCACCGTCCGTCTGGCCGCATGCTTGGTGTCTTTGTACCGTCTACTCGTCTGCAACCGGCCGGCTCTTTTCAAGACACCCTGCTTGCTGATGCCCGATCCTCGCAGGTGGCCCAGACACCGACTTGACGATCCTACGGAGGTTGCCGTGGTGCCCCTCGACATGCTACCACTACCCGTCCACCTGCCCTTCATGCGCGGCCACTACTGGGCGGGCATGAAAGCCAACTGGGTCGTCCTCATCCACCAATCTGGTAGTCCATGGCGTCTCGTGGATATCTACACCAGCGAGAGATCACCCTTCCATCTTTGGATACCGCCACCATCGAGCCTCGCGGCCCGCCGGACACTCCTGCCTACTACGCACGAGACGCGTCAAGATTTTGGCTCAACCTCTGTTTGCAGAAAGTTGTAATCTGTGAAGTGCCCACACCATCAGAAGACTACATGGATTACAAGCTCAATGCCTTGTTCAACAAGGGATTAGTCTATCTGGAATCCGGTCGCCATACATGGTTATGGCTCATCATCAATCCTGTTGAGGAAACATTTCTGTCTGATGCTATAGTGCACGATGGCATCGTTTACGCGGTCGATGCACAGATTGGCTACCTATACTGGTGGAATCTATCGTCGTGTAATTGTTCTATCTCATCTCATCTTTACCTTATGAATACGACTGCCTGTTCATTTGTTACAAATTTAGAATGCATAGCATGTCTATAACCACATCATTGCTATATGTTCCTCTCATTTCCTAGATTTTTATGACCACACATGTTATTGTTAGAGTTGATATGAGAATAATTAGCATCTAATGATTGTTAGGATACATATTATGAGCATAACATCATAATTGCTATATGTTACTCTCGTTTACAAGATTTTTATAACAACACATGTTATTGCTTAGAGTTGATATGAGAACAGTAGTAGTAAGTGCTATGGTAGAATATGAGTAGGCGTTGTCATAGATGTTTTCCTCTCATTGTTACATGATGTTTGAACCATGACATATTGCTAGAATATGAAAGCCATTGGCTTATTTTTTTTAACTTAGGGTATGATTATGACCACGGCATTGCAATTCTCTGTCTATGATATGTGTCACTGTTATAATAATCTTAATTCCACACATACTCTGAACATGATTGTTTATTTTTGTCCTTTTGGTCTCCAATTTGAATTGTTGCAGCAGACGCAAATGCGCTGGCCTTCATGATTCCAGGACCTGGAATCATACCAGCCGATGGGTGGTGGTTTATCGCTCGTTCAGCTGACGGCGGTCATTTGATGCTCATTCGCACGTACCAAATTAACCAAACCATTATATCAAACCACATGCAGTACAATGCGTGGGGCGTTCATGACATTGATGGCTATGGTTGCTTCGTGTTCGAGAAAGATCTCAGCTCCGTTGGGCCACGCGTATTCAACTGGAGGCGGGTTTACAGCCTCGGCAACCACTCCTTGTTCCTCGAGCTCAATTATCCGATCATCCAACCATTCATCGATCATATCACTGGCGATAATTACTGTGCTATGCAACTTCCATTCGCGAGGGGGGGCTGTGTTTACACATCATACCATGGGTTTCATGAATCACCATATCCAGAGATTCATCAACACAGCTTGTTGCCAGATAATCTTCAGTGTGTGAAAGGCATCAAGCTTCCATGCGATGGATGGCTTTTGCAAACCTGACATGCGGCGATGTGGTTCATGCCAACAACAAATATGCACAACTTGATTCGTGCTGATATCTAGACTGAGCCATGTATTCTGCTGCTGTAGCACGACCCTCTTTTGTTGGATATTATGTACTGTTGTTAGTTTGAAGCACTCCTCTGGTTTGAAGGATAGATACCTTCCTGGGATCAAGTGCATCCTAACTCACCTGCGTAGGATGTACTAATAATGATGATGGAGATGCTGTGCAGAAGCCATATATATATATATAAATACATACATATATATATATATATATATATATATATACATATATATATATATATTGTTAGGCTTCAAGTGCGTACTTGTTAGTTAAACCTATGTATATTGTGACACTAAATACGACTAGTAAGTAGTACAATAGTAGTACTAGTATACGTCGGTCAAATTATTCATCATGTCCACACATTGAATTGACATGACAACATGCTGCGCGTGAGGTGACACAAGAATCCCGGCGACGTGTTCGGGTATTCTGGAATTACCGATGCAAGTCGAAGAAGGATTGGCCCAACCTGAGAAACTTGAGGCCAAAGTGAGTGCTGACAGCGCGAGATTTCAGTCTCCCATCGATTTGTTCATACCAACCATCGACAGCGAGCACGGCATATGTTACACCCAACCTGAGAAACTTCCAGGTAAGACACCGATTGGCCGTCTACTTGCACAAACATATTCCTTTGTTTATAACTCTATTTTTCTTTTTACACGCAGACCTGGTGAAGCAATTACAATTTGACAGTTAATGAAAAGTGAAACAAGTGACTGCAACATGCGTTATGAAAATGCCAACTAGGTACACTAAAACCTGTATTCCACAATACTGCAGGTATCACACTGAGTGGCCTAAGAAAGCATTTCTTCCAGCGCAATTCCAGGGCGTTCAAAAGGGGCGCGTGGACGCGTTGCAAGATACAGTCGGAGTGCGGCATGCACGCGATGTGGCACAAGACCGGTAATACCTTGTCGATGATGGTCAACGGCCGGCAGACGGGCAGCAAAAAAGGTTCTGGTGCTGCACACCAACAAGAACTTCGACCAGTAGAGGACCAACTGGGTGATGCACCAGTACCACCTCGGGGACCTGGAGCAAGAGAAGGAGCGGGAGCTGGTCCTCTGCAAAATTTTCTACCAGGCGAACACTAGGGCCAGGAGTAAAAAGATTATAAGTTAGTTTGATATTGGTAGTTGTACTACCTTGTCGTCCGCAAGTTGGTATTGTTGTTAACGATCTTTTGGTATGAACTTGCATTTGCTTCCAACCATCATGCCGAGGGTCGACGTGGATATAAAGCTGAATCATTTTTTTCGAAACAAATTTTCAGGCACCTGATTTTTATTTGATGGGTAGCATAAGCACCCGCCGTTCGAATTCCCAGTTCTCCAATTTTTTCGAAACAAGTGCATGCACTTATTATCATGATAAAAAAACAATATCCGTGTTGCATCCCAGTTATCAGTCTATACTTGCAGAATTCTCTCGTTTATTGAGCACGTATATTGTTTTTTCAGGTCGAGCAAGTTTCAACTGGGCTGTAGATTGCCAGGGTTGTTTTGTTTTTAACAGGCCAAGCCCATGACGACAACGGGGCACAAAGATCCAGCAGGTATCTACTGGCCTCTGGCCCGCCAGTGTTAGTTATATTTTGTCTTACAACATCCGCAGGCAGTTTTTTTACTGAATCAAACACACAGCCCAATTCTATTTTCCTCTTAAAACGCATGTCCTACATTCGTTTTCGAAGCTCTACCTATAGTTTTACTAGTTCGTATACACGTATCATTATATTGAAAACACATAAAATTCCCTTTTAATATTTACATCCTTATTTTTGTTGTTTTTTCCCACCCAGCGCTGATTTTTTTACCACTGGTTTTCCCTTAAACTAACTAAATTTGTCCCACATCTTATTTTCTTACAAAAACAAAACGATTTTTTTGGCAAATCAATAAGTTCTTAAAAAAATGTTTATCTTCTCGGGATTACAACAGTTCGGACTCCACCGAAATATGCAAAATAAGGTTGGACTTTTTAACCGTGGTCCTAGGCAGAAAATGGGCTGTAATAAATTACTTAAAAATTAGCAAATGGGCTGCAAATTATAAAAAATAGCAAATGGGCTTTATGTTGTCTGCCACAGATTTGGAGCCTGACTTGTGGGCCTACTAAGTTCATGCATACACAAGGTTTTTCAAAAAAGAAATTTAGTCAACAATTAACTCTACCAGCGTCACACCGTTAGATGTCAATCTAACGGCAATCGTGCTTCTTCACTCTCTGATCCTCCTGCCCCAGCCGCCCAAACCAGCGCCGTCGGAACCGCCTGCTCCCGCCTCCCGTGGTCGGCAGTGCTGCCGGGAAGGCCTCACGGCCTCATCATACTCGCATCCTTAGCATGTCTATCCCTCTACTCATCCACACCTCCTGTTATTTTCCGGCGACGGCAGCTGAACCAGTCAACCCTCATACTCTCCACCGTGTGGGCAGCCACTGCCGTGTCTTCCCCGGCTCCGTGTCGTTCTCTTCGTAGGTCTTGCCGTCGTCCACCGCCCTGGTGCTCTCGGTGCGGCGTGGTCAACAATGTCCATCCAACGGCCGTAGTGCTTCTTCAACCTCTGGTCTTCTTGCCCCAGCCGCCCAAAGCAGCGCCGGTCATGCCGCATGCTCCTGCCTCCCGTGGCCGGCTGTGCTGCCGCGGAAGCCTCACCGCCCGCTACTATTCCCACCGCTGGCCAGGCCCTGCGGCGATGGCAGCCTCACACCGCAGCCGAACCAGTGAACCCTCGTACTCCTCTCCGCGCGGGCTTCCACTGCTGTGTCGTCCCCTTCCTAGGCCTCGCCGTCGTCCACTGCCGTGGTGCTCTCCGCGCGGCGTGGTCAACGTGGTCAAGGAACTACTTTCATCGGAAGAGTACTGTACGTGGAGAGGCTGACAACTGAGTCCACGGCCACACCCCAGTTTTTTTTGTGATTTGCCAAGCAAGTCGCTTTGTCAGGCCTGTTGGGCTGCAAATCTTTCAAGACGAGGAGAGCTTTCATTTGGCTGGCCGAGAAAATGGCCCATCAGTAATGAGAAATGGGCCGTACATTTTTAAAACACATCAAACCGGCAATTAGTTTCAAATATCTTTTTTTTTCATTTCGAGATTTTAAATTACATTAATTTTTATGCGTCGAGAATTTGTTGGATTTTATATTAATGTACATTTATTTTTAAAATCAGTTTGAATGTGAGTCGAAATTTCGGGATTAAAAACAGTTCAGACCGCACCAAAATATGCAAAATTTCGTATAATTTTTTAACCGTGGCCACAATATGGGCTGTAATGCTAACAAAAAGAATATGGGCTCCAAAAAAACCTTAATAATTAGCAAATGAGCTGTAGTTATTAGAAATAATGGCAGATGGGATGTATACTGTTTCTCACAGATTTGAGGCTTTCCTAAAAAAAAGGTTGACGCACAAGCAGTGACTGTTGGATGGCCATCCAACGGCCGTCGTGCTTCTTCAATCTCTGCTCTTCCTGCTCCAGCCGCTCAAACAGGTGCCGGCGGGACTGCCTGCTCCCTCCTCCCCGCGACCGGCTCTGCTGCCACGCAGGCCTCACCGCCCCATTGTACTCTCATCGTGGCCTAGCCATCCCTCTACTCACCCACACCTGTTGTTATTCTCCGGCGACAGCAGACGAACCAGTAAATCCTCGTACAGTCGTACTCCCCTCCGCGTGGGAAACAACTGCCGAGTCTTCCCTGCCTCCGTGTCATTCCCTTCCTAGGCCTCACCGTCGTCCACCGTCATGGTGCTCTCGGCGCGGCCTGGTCAATGTGGTCAACGACCGACATGCATCTGAAGTGGACTTTAGGTGGAGAGGCCGACAGCTGAGTCCATGGCTGCACACAAGGAAATGCCTCCTTATTACGCGCAAAATAATGATTCCTCCACCTGACATCTGGGACCCACCGAAAGGGCCTCTATATTTCGTGAAAACAACGTTACCGCCGCTGACAGCTCAAACTCACCAGCTATATCTTCGCACGCAAGGAAGTGCCTCCTTATTACGCACAAAAAAATGAATACTCCCCCTGTTAGCTGGGACCCAGTATAGTGGCAGGCTGACTTGTGGGCCTACTAAGTTGACGGGGACGGAGGGCTTTGTCAACTTAATCAATATGCACGATTCTAGCTCCAGTGACCGTACGATGTCCATCCAATGGCTGTAGTGCTTCTTCAACCTCTGGTCTTCTTGCTCCAGCCACCCAAACCAGTGCCGGTCGTGCCTCGTGCTCCTGCCTCCCGTGGCTGGCTGCGATGCGGCGGAGGCCTCACCGCCCCTACTACTCCCACCACTGGCCAGGCCATCCCTCTACTCACCCACACCCCCTGTTATTCTGCGGCGACGGCAGCCTCACACCGCAGCCGAACCAGTGAACCCTCATGCTCCTCTCCACGCGGGCTTCCACTACCGCGTCTTCCCCGGCTTCGCGTCCTTCCCTTCCTAGGCCTCACCGTCATCCAGACCACCGCCCTGGTGCTCTCGGCGCGGCGTGGTCAACGTGGTCAATGACCGACTTTCATCGGAAGAGTACTGTACGTGGAGAGGCTGACAGCTGGGTCCAGGCGGCCGCAAGGAAGTGCCTCCTTATTACGCGTAAAATAATTATTCCTCCACCTTACAGCAGGGACCCACCGAACGGGCCACCTTATTTCGTGAAAAAACGTTTCCCCCCTGACTGCTCGGACCCATCGGACGGGCCAGCGTATTTCGCGGAAAAAACGTTCCCCCTGCTGTCAGCTCGGACCCATCGGAAGTGCCTTCTTATTACACACAAAAAATGAATACTTCCCCTGCTAGCCGGGACCCACCATGGTGGGAGGCTGACTTGTGGGCCTACTAAGTTGACTGGGACGGGGGCCTTTGTCAACTTTAGTCAATATGAACGATTCTAGATCCACTGACCGTACGATGTCCATCCAATGGCCGTAGTGCTTCTTCAACCTCTGGTCTTCTTGCTCCAGCCGCCCAAAGCAGCGCCGGTCGTGCCGCATGCTCCTGCCTCCCATGGCCGGCTGTGCTGCCACGGAGGCCTCACCGCCCCCTACTATTCCCACCGCTGGACAGGCCCTGCGGCGATGGCAGCCTCACACCGCAGCCGAACCAGTGAACCCTCGTACTCCTCTCCGCATGCGCGCGGGCTTCCACTACCGCGTCTTTCCCGGCTCCCCGCCGTCCCCTTCCTAGGCCTCGCCGTCGTCCACCGCCCTGGTTCTCTCGGCGCGGCGTGGTCAACGTGGTCAAGGAACGACTTCCATCGGACGTGGACTGTACGTGGAGAGGCTGACAGCTGGGTCCACGGCGGCAACAAGGAAGTGCCTCCTTATTACGCGGAAAATAATGATTCCTCCACCTGACAGCAGGGACCCACCGGACGGGCCACCGTATTTCGCGAAAAAAACGTTTCCCCCTGACTACTGGGACCCACCAGCTACACCTTCGCACGCAAGGAAGTGCGTCCGGGCAAAAAAAACGATTCGCCCCCCTGACTGCTGGGACCCACCAGCTACATCTTTGCACGCAAGGAAGTGTGTCCGGGCAAAAAAAAAGAAAACCAAAACGATTCGCCCCCCTGACTACTGGGACCCACCGCCCCCCGACTGCTGGGACCCACCAGCTACATCTTCGCACGCAAGGAAGTGCGTCCGAGGAAAAAAACGATTCGCTCCCTGAATACTGGGACCCACCAGCTACATCTTCGTAGGCAAGGAAGTGCCTGACAGTCGGGACCCACCTGGTCGAAGCGTACGTAGGGTTGTCATTCTGGTCGCGAACGTGTACGTACATACTGGTCGATGTAGAGGCGCGCACGTGTCGTAGTAGAGGCGCGCACGTGTCGTAGTAGAGGCGCACACGTAGCCTGTACACATACGTACAGCGGCCAGGGTGCAAGAAAGAAAATACGGCCACATATATGTACATACGGGTGGGGTCTCGAACGCTTACTCGCGCATACGTACGGCGAGGGCTCGTGTACATGGCTGGGTCGGAACGGAGAAACAGCGTCGTCGTCGTGTTCATGGGTCGGAACGGAATGTGTAGTCGTGTTTATCGGGAGGGCTTGGATGGAAGAGGCGATGGAAACGAGGCCTGGCGTACCGCACAACGGAGGAAACAGACCTCTTACGGTCGAAACGGGGGTCCTGTTGATCGGAAGGGGTGTGGCATACCGCAAAATGGAGGAAACGGACTTCCTACGGTCGAAACGGGGGTCCTGTTGATTGGGAGGGGTGTGGCATACCGCAAAACGGAGGAAACGGACCTCCTACGGTCGAAACGGAGGTCCTGTTGATCGGGAGGGGTGTGGCGTACGCAAAACGGAGGAAACGGACTTGTGTTGGAGCGCTACGGTCGAAACGGGGGTCATGTTCATCGGGAGGGGTGTGGCGTACCGCAAAACGGGACTCCACGGGATACTGTTCATCTCCACCGTCGACCCCCTCCAGCCTCCACGAGCTACTGTTCATCCACCGTCGACCTCCTCCACCCTCCACGGGCTCCTGTTCATCCAGCCTCCACCGCGCGCTACTCCACCGGCTACTGTTCAACCACCCCTCCACCGTCTACTGTTTATCCATCCCTCCACACCACGGGGTCCTGTTCAACCACCCTCCACGGGCACACCTCCACCGTCTACTGTTCATCCTGCCCTCCACACCATGGAGTCCTGTTCATCCACCCCTCCACGGGCACCCCTCCACCGTCTACTGTTCATCCAGCCCTCCACCACACCACGGGGTCCTGTTCATCCAGAGGCAACGCCACCGCTCACTGTTCATCCAACCCCCCCCCCCCCCGCAACGCTCACTGTTCATCCCATCGATCGGCTTCAGTTAGCAGCAGTAGCCAAGGAATCGCTCGATCGGGTTCAGTTAACAGCCATCGATCGATTGCTCGGGTTCAGTAACGCGTAGCCTGCAGTGCAATCGCTCGGTTTCAGTTAGATCCCAACGCCTCGCTCGGGTTCAGTTAGAGCCAACGCCTCGCACACATGCGCGTACGTGTACGAGAGAAACGCGCATCGCTCGGCCCCCGACCTTCCACTGTAACCGAGAACTCCCCGAAATTTTCCTCCGCCTCGCTTCTACGACGGTTTTTTCCGTCATGGACGGCCCAAAGAATGTCATGCAGCTGCGTCTCCGGCCCGCCCAGGGCGAAAAGCCCATTTTCTGTCATGATTTTTTGTCATAGAAGTAGAAGCCCACCACATCTATGATGATACCGGGTTTTGTCACAATTATTGTCATAGAAGTGTCATATGTATGACAGAAAAAAAAATTGTTTGGCCCAAAATGTCACAGATGTGTCTTTTTTTTGTAGTGGCTTGATGGTTACCGGCCCAAGTAGGCCGGCCCGAGGCCCCCTAAGTCGGTTCTACCCTGGTCCATTAGTCCGGCCCACGGACCCTGTAGGAGAACACTTTGGAAGCCTTGCCATTCAAGACAAGAAAGTCGGGTCCGTGGAGGACTAACCTCCACGACTGGGTTGTGTAACCCCAGGGCCCCGGTATCTTACATAAGCCAGGGCCGAGCTAGTCGATAGACCATTTTATATCTCTTGGTTATACATGTACTTTGTACACCCCGGTCGCAATATAAGCGAGCGGGGTCTGACCTGCATAAAATATTATCATGTTTCCCTTCTGACCTAATCGCCATGCCGAAATACCCTACCAGGGATCTGCCAAAATTAGCTCAGACAATGTTCATCATGTATTTATACAAAATGTCATCGTGTATCAAGAAATGTATAAAAAAGGCACAATAGAAAAACATAAAAACACCCAAAAACTATTTTGCAAAAGGCAAAACCCTACTAAAAACAATTTTTGGAAGACTAGAAAGGCGGAAAGACCAACCTTTCTAGAAAAAACCACTCCCCTTAAACATGTTTCAAAAAAGGAAGACATGAAACACACGCGTAACTGGGCCCAACTCAACAGTTAGGAAAACACACAAGGCACACACAACTTTTGGCCGGCCCAGCTCAACTTCTCGTATGTGTCGTACTCAACGATTCCTCGTACGGTTTTCAGCGATTTTATACTCTCAGTTTTATTGGTTACCTATTGGTTTAAGGTCGGTTTTCTTCATTAAAAAATTAAGAAATTTTATTACGAAAAAACACTTATGACATTAAAATAAATTAGATATAGATACAATTGCTCACACATTTTTAAAAATTTCAAATCAAGTACTTTAAAATACATTCAAGATAAAAAAGTGTTCACATATTTTTAGAAAGTGCTTGTGTAATTTTAAAAACAATCAGTTGTTTCAAAAATTGTTCACTTATTTATTGATTTTTATAGAAATGTCCTAGTAATTTCCAAAATTAATTATGTATATTTAAATACATATATTATTAAACATATTCATGTCATTTAAAAATGTACTAAAAATTACTAATGCATTTTCAAATATTCAAAAAGTTTTTAAACATAAACTTGACAAAACTATATATTAATTAAAAGAAGGACATATGAAAATAAAAAATAAACCCCGAGGGTTTCTTGGTTTTTGCATTCAGTTTTAGTTTTGTTTTGCCTGAAAACATTTTATTTTGCTATTTTTATGTGTATTTTTCAAATATGTGAACAAGTTCGAAAATGTTTGCATAGTTAAAAAAAGTGTTTGTAAAGCAGCAAAAGCGTTTGCATAGCTAAAAAATGTTTCAACATGTATTTAAAAAATTAACAAGAATTTTTACAATATATTAAAAACCTGTTTAAAAATTTGGTAAACATGTATCTGAAAATTATTTTGTATGTATCCACAAATATACAATGTCTATGAAAAAGTAGACATGTGTTGGAAATGTACACATATTGAATTTGTTTTGTATTTATGATTCTTATACGTAACAAACATTTTTTCTATACAGCTTAACATTTTCAAATGCTTAATTAAAAAATAGTGATTAATATTCTTTGAATACATTATCCAATTTTTTCGTACACATTGCATATTTGTATATACAGTTCCTGTATACATGAGAAACATCTTCCTATATAGATTTTTCAAATGTTTGGTCAGCATTTTTTCATATGTTTTGCCTAAATTTTTTTTGTAACATATTTATTTACAATAATTGGATGTACTATAAATAATAAAAGAGAAAGTAAAAGATTAAAATAAAAATATATGAAAACAGTTGAATAAAAATAAGGCAGTGGCATGTGCCCTCCGCGAGCTTGCCCGGTCCATTTAGGGAGTTGTCTGACCTTAGCGGATGGTACGACTCTCTATAAGCGGGAGATAGCGCTGCCTAGAACTGTATTGTAGTGTCACCTCAGGCAAGCCCCCACCCCCCCTCCACCCCGGAGTGGATGGTCCAACATAAAGCAGGTGTTGCGCTAGTCTTTGTAGCAAGTGTTGTGAAATATATTTATTGTTCATCTTTATTACTTTTACTTACAATTTTTAAATCGAGAGTCATTTGACTTTGATTTACAAAAAAATCATCGCGCATTAATATTTATCCAGTGTTACAAAATTGTTCCTTCAACTTTTAAGAAATTATGATTCGACTAAAACATATTTTTGGCACTTCAAAAATATTCACACATTTCGAAAATATCTCCCTACGTTTTACATAAATGATATAGTGTACAAAAATATTTGTTTAAATAATATGAATGTGATAGCATTCAAAAAGTCTCATGACATTTGAAAAATCTTTACGCATTTCAAAAAATGTTGGTGACATTTAATAAATATTTTTATGTAGTGTAATATTTTATGTAATGCATAAAAAGTATTGGTAAAATTTTAAAAGGAGTGTGATACCCAAGATTTGTTCACGTGTTACCAAATTGTTTGTTACATTTTGAAACAAATGTTAAACAATGTAAATGTTTGCATAATTCAAAAAATTGTTTCATACCATTCAAAAATATGTACAAGACATTTAAGAAAAAACTTCACGCACTACAAAAATATTTTTGATACTTATTTGAGACTTGATTTTTTAAATGTTATACAATACAAAAATGTTCACTTAGTTTTGTGTCTTGCCATTCAAATAAGTTATGGGTGTTTGAAATTCCTGCAAAAACTTTAAGAATAAATATTAAAATGCAGAATTTTTTCAACAATTTGAACATATTGTAAATTAGGTAAAAATGGTTTGTTTCTGCAACTGCATATTTTTAAAACGAGTAATATGTTGTGCTGGTTTTTGGAAGAAAACCGCCTGGCAAAACGGAAGAAAATAACAAAGGAAAGAATATTGGGATTAGGAGTGCTCGAACTGTGAGCCGGCCCATGAGCTCCGTGGGAACAAGGTGGTGACCGCTCCATCTGTCAACTGAACACGAGAATGAGGGCCGGGAATGGGAAGGACCCATGACATTCCATTCCGTTCCAGCAATCAAACACGCCATAAATGTTCCTGAATCCCCCACTAGGAGAAGCCCAAACTTGTCCATACGTGCGGTGTAATGTTGGGGTTATCTAGGTTGGTCTGGCGGAATCCAGATTCGACGCGGCAAACACCAGTCGGTTCGAGTAAACTCTATGTATGTCAAACAACCATATGTGTGCCTTTGTCATATTTTTTTTTAAATTATGGCCTCCACGCTCCAACCCCCGCTCTTCCAGAGATTGAGATGATAATATTATAAGCTTTTGGATATTTGGAGATTTTTTTATAGCACTTTAGTTATATTTAAGTGGCCTGGAATTGATTTTGGGTTAGTTGTGTCTTATGTTATAGATTTATGCTTCGAGATTTGTGTTATCTTTTTTTCTGTTCTATTAAGTTTTCCTTAAGTAGGTGAGTTGTTTTGGCGGGTTTTCTATCAACTTGAATTTTAGCCGGCCCAAGTAGCACAGCCCCCTGTTCCAGTTTTGCGAAGGTTCTTTTTTTCTTTCGGTTATTATCTTTTGTTAAATGTTTGCACTTTCTTTTCTTTTTTTTTCTTCCTTTTTTTATTTCTGTTATCATATTTTCAAATTTCTAACATTTTCTGAAATTGCGAAGATTTCTCTTAATCATGTTTTGGAATCGTGAACGCTGTTATTATAAATTTGTGTCACTTTTTTAAATCGTGAAGATTTCTTATGAAATCACGAATATTTTATCAAACCTTGAACATTTTTCGAATTTGTGACCATTTTGGAAATGTGATTTTTTGGACAAGACCCGAATATTTTCTGAAGTAATGAATATTTTTTGAATTCGTGTACATATTTAGGAATTCATGAATATTTTCTGAAATTTATGTTCCACATGTTTTAGAATTTGCAAAAAAATTCTAAAAACTGAGAATTTTTTTGTAAATAACCAAAAATTTCAATCTCATGAATATTTTTTCAAATTTGGGAAGCCTTTTTAAATTCATAAAGATATTTTAAAAATCAGAAAATTATTGAATTCTTCAATAGTTTTTAGATTGGAGGAAAATCATTTCAAACTCCCGTGCTTTTTTTGCAGAATTGTTTTAAATTTTTTGATGATTTTTTAGTTAGATTTGTTGTTTGAAAACCTGAACATTATTTAATGTAGCAAGAAAAGGACGACAGAAGAAAAAAAAAAGGAACGACAGAGAAATGGGGGCGCCCACCCTACACATGGGCCGGCAAAAAGGTGCGTGCGTCCGCTAATCAGGAGCTCCCTTGTTTTGGGCTGGGTTTTTTTTTCTGGGAAACCTATTCGGCGCGCTGTGTGTTCGTATAGGCCAGCCCATTTTCTGGGAAACATTTTCCCTATACAGATTTAACATTTTTTAAATGTTTGTTAAGATTTTTTTCATATGTTTTGCATGAAATATTTTTTAATACATTTATGGATTTTTATCATTTATGCCACTAGTTGTGTCCCACTACTCAGTTTTGCCATTAAAAATTACAACTGCTCAAAAATGCCATTGTTTCGTGAGATCCTGGCTCAAAAATGCCATTAGATATCTCAAAAATGCCATCGCTCCATTAGACGTTTGCTCAAAAATAACATTAGACATTATTATTGTTAGGTTAGACTTCTTGACCATGTTATATGACAAAAAGTTCCCAATATCCACATGTTAGTTCTCTCTATCTCACAATTATAAGTTTGGACCCCACTTGCAGGAGTAAGCAAGCGAATAATTTTAAAGAAAAATAAGAACGTTGTTGGGATCAAGTGGGAACCAGACTTATTGTAGTGAGATAGAAGGAGAGCTGACATGTTGGTCTATAGGTATTTTTGTCATTATAAAATGGCAAACAAGATTTGAGATGATAGTAATGGTGTCCAGTGGCATTTTTTAGCATGCGCCTAACAAAGCAATGACATTTTTGAGCAGTTGAAATTCTTAGTGGCAAAACTGAGTAGTAAGATGTAACCAGTGGCATAAATGATAAAAACCCATTTATTATTTACAATAATTGGATGCATAATAATTAGTAAAAAAGGAAGCAAAAGAATAAAATAAAAATATATGAAAAAACAAGGCAGTGGCCTGTGCCCTCCCGCGAGCTTGCAAGGTCCATTTAGGGAGTCATCTGACGTCAGCGGATGCTACGTCTCTCTATAGGTGAGACATAGCACTGCCCGTACTTGGAACTGTATTGTAGCGTCACCTCACGCACCCCCACCCCACCCTGGAGTGGATGGTCCAACATACCGCGGGTGTAGCGCTGGTCTTCGTAGCAAGCATTTTTAAAATTTTATTGTTTTCTCTATTACTTTTACTTACATTTTTCAAATCAAGAATCATTTGACTTTAAGAAATTGCTCCTGCAACTTTAAGAATTTAAAAAATCATCGCGCATTTTAAAATTGCTCCTGCAACTTTAAGAAATTGTTACAAAACTGTTCCTGCAACTTTAAGAAATCATGATTCCACTAAAAAATATTTCTGGCACTTAAAAAATATTCACACATTTCGAAAATACGTTCGGACATTTTAAATAAATGATACAGTGTACGAAAATATTTCCATAAACAATATGAATGTTGATAGCATTCAAAAAGTCTCAAGACATTTGAAAAATGTTCACACATTTCAAAAAAATGTTGGTGACATTTAATAAATATGTTTATGTAGTATAATGTTTTTATGTAATTCATAAAAAATATTGCAGAACTTTAAAAAGGAAAGTGATACTCAAAATCTGTCTAGGGATTACCAAATTGTTCGTTATATTTTCAAACAAATGTTAAGCAATGTAAATGCTTGCATAATTCTAAAATATGTTTCAGACCATTCAAAAATATGTACGTGAACTTTTTAAAAAACTTCGCGCACTACAAAAATATTTTTGATACTTATTTGAGAACATTTCTTGATTTTTTAAATGTTATACAATGTACAAAAATGTCAGCTTAGTTAAAAAATGTATCATGGCATTAAAATAAGTTATCTGTATTTGAAATTCTTGCAAAAACTTTAAGAATACATATTAAAATGCTTAAGTTTTTAAATTTTTTGAACATATTATAACTTAGGTAAAAAAGGGTTTATTTCCGCAACCGCATATTTTTAAAACGAGTAATATATTGTTCCTGGTTTGGGAAGAAAACCGCCTGACAAAACGGAAGGAAATAACAAAGGAAAGAATATTGAGAGCTAGAGCACTCGAACTGTGAACCGGCCCACGAGCATCGTGGGAACAAGGTGGTGATCGTTCCATCTGTCAACTGAACACGAGAACGAGCCCGGGAATGGGTCGTACCCATGACATTCCATTCCGTTCCAGCAACCAAACACACCATAAATGTTTTTGAATCCCCCACTAGGAGGAGTCTAAACTGGACGGCCCTGTAAACACTTCCCGCTCAATGCTGAAGTCACAATGACATCATTTTTTTTCAAATTCTTTTCCCTTCACATTTTTATTACCGTGTTGCTAGTTTTGTTTATATTTAAAAATATACTAAATATATACTCCCTCTGATCCTAAATATAAGTCATTTTAGAGTTTCCAATATAAACTACATAAAGAGCAAAATGAATGAATCTACACTCTAAACTATGTCTATATACATCTATATGTAGTCCGTATTGAAATCTCTAAAAAGACTTATATTTAGAAACAGAGGGAGCATATTGCAAAAGCACTTTACATCAAAAATTTGAAAAATATTAATATCATCTTTCAAAAATATTAAACATGTAAAAATATATTTATAATATATACTAAAAATTTATAACATGACTAATTTTTTTGTAAAATGTTAATCATGTGTATGGAATTTTTTTGATAATTAAAAATGCTACACATTTCAAAACAAATGCATGTGACATTTAGAAAATATTTACAGAACGGAAAACAATGTCTATGTAATTCAAAAGAAATGTTTTGTACATTCAAGAAAATGTACATCACTTTATAGAAAAGCTTCACAAGTTAAAAAAAGTGATTGTGACATTTCAAAAAAAAATGTTAGTACAATGTACAAAGATGTTCGCACAATTAAAATAATATTCTTAATCATTCAAAAATTATAGATACATTAAAGAAATATCAAACAAAAAATAAACTAAAGTATGAGAAGAAAGAAATAAAATCGGAAGGACACCATAGGAAAACAAAAAAAAAACTCAAAACAAAAACCAAAAAAGAAAAATAGAAAAAAAAAGTTAGAACTGAAAATGGGAAACCCAAGAAAATAGAATGAAGCCGCCAAGGAAACACAGAACCAAAACCCCGTATAAAAACCCAATAAAAAGCAACAGAAGAAACACACAGAAAAAGCAAACCAACCTGTGGTTGGATGGTTAGAGGGACAGTGGTATCCCTAGCCCACCAGGTTTCAAGTCTTGGTGCTTGCATTATTTCTGAATTTATTTCAGGATTTCCGGCAATGCGCTTTCAGTGGGAGGCGCCTACGGACTTCGTAAATCTCAAGATGATATGCCGGCTCAGTCTCTCGGAGGTGCTCATGGGTAGGGTGTGCGTGTGTGCATCCATAGGGGTGAGTGTATGCGCGTATGTATGAGCACTTGCGTCTGAACTGTGTTTAAAAAAACACGTAGGAAAAAACTATGCCCACAAAACCCGATAAAAAGCAACAGAACAAACACATAGGGTTCTAAGGGCATGTACAATGGTGCTATCTTAGAAGTGCCACGTAGGATAAATGATGAGGTGGAGGAGAGAGAACTCATAAGAAAAGCCTTGTCTTCTCTTATTTAAGATAAGACAAGAGATGATCTCTTAGCACAATTTGTCTCACCATGTTTTAAGGAATTGCTAGTTATTGAAGATAAGGCTAAGATATAACCCATTGTAGACATATTTTTTTGTCATCTCTAAATTACATGCAAGATTTAAGATAAGACTGTCTTATCAACCATTGTACATGCCCTAAAAAACAAATAGAAAAAAAGCGCCCCTAGAAAACCGCTCTTAAAGTACCCCATAACGGATGGAGGCGCACTGCCTTTTGATCTGCACCTGCACGTACGCCATGCATTCCCATTTCCATTCCCATTCCCATAACGGATGGAGATGAAGAATTAGAGATGAGGAATGGGAGTTGAAGGGTAAGGAGATTAAAAGTCCACTGTTTGATTAGAGGGAATGGGAGTTTAAGTGGGAAGGGGACTGAAAGTTGGGAAAGCCAATTCGCACCGATTTCTTTCCTACAGGTATCCTGTTAATTCGCGAGAAGAGTTATATCCCACATCAATTCCCATCATATGCTAAACAAGAAAATGGGAGTAAAAATCTACTTCTCATGCCTAATTCCTTCATAAGACCCGTGTGCAAACTCCCATTCCCATGCCCGAATGTTTACCAAACAGGCTTAGTTCCGAGTTTGGACGCCGGCGAGCCAGCGAGCACGCACCGAGTTCGAAAGATTATTCTGCAGATCGATCGATCGATCATGGCAACGTACGTACACATCGAAGATCGACCTTGGTACCCGACAAACTGAGAAGATACCGACCGAGCGTGCGCTGTCCTTGTCAGTCTCGCCCACGTACACTCCTTTGCTACTTCAGCGCACTCTTTGGTGCCCAGTTCACATATCTTTACACGCACGAGCTCGCAGTGAAGTCACTCTCATATGGCCATGGGTTGGTCGATCGTGACTGGGATCGATCTATTTTACAGAAAATGTAGGATTATCTTTGGTACGGGGGGAGCACGTTGTCCTTGACGTGACTGGTTTAGTAGGTCATGATCACATAGGTCAATTGCAAATCAAGCTAGGAAAGATGGTATCAATTTTCCTGAAAATGACCTTTCCAGGGTCTCTAAATTACCTTTGGTGGTTGACCAACCCACTAGGCCACTAATGCTTGATAGGGACATTGATCGATCTCTAGGCATTTCTGTTCAATTTAAATTTCATTTCCCTGGCTCTTTTCAGGGACGTTTTGGCGCTTTCCAGTGAGCAGTGACTGTGAGTGGCCTGCTGAATTAGTGGATTTCCGTCGTGGTGATACATCACAAAATCTACTCCCGAGGCAGCTTTCCAGTAGACAGGAGTATTCTTTGTGACCATATCCTGTCATATAAAAACAGAACTTTTCCGGGAATCAAGTTTCCGTTTGTTGGGGTAATATCTTGGTTACTACTGAACAAAGCTAGCTATGTGCATTTACAATTAAACATCTCCCGCAAAAAAGAGACGTTTATAAAATAATTGGACATCTGACCGGCTATTTGTCCAATGAAACGAAACCTCCTGTTACTGGATTATTTTTAAACTTCTTCTAGTCCGCAAAAAAAAAATCCTGACGATAAGAGAGATGCTAGTACGTAATTCCTATAAAATTAGCATATCGATCGCCATGTAAAAAGCACCACCCACAAACAGTAGCCATATCATTGTGGATGGTTTTAGCTAGTTAATTCTATTTTATTTGACAAAGGTTGAATTTTTTTTCTCATAATGAGCATGCACCTGGCCTTTGCATAGTTAGGATGCACACACCTAACATCAACTTACACAGACGCGAAAACTACAACAATGACCATGTCCGCACAAACCATCTCATGACACCGCATGGACGACGAGATTCTTCAACAACAACACCTATAAGAATTAATTTTGTTTTTTTATAAATCAAAGTGAAAACTAGTCGATCAATTAATAAAGTGCAAGAGAATTGTCCATCCATATAGAAAAGAAATTGACGAAGACTCAATAGGATTCAACACAAATTGCACACGCGTCGAAGAAATCGACGAAGACTAAATTTGTGTTGAATCCACCGAAGAAACACCTCCACACGCCGCGAGCCATGCTCGATGATGCGACTAAAACTATGCACCATGACCCTGATGTCATGACCAAGACACACAAAGTGCCTTCCCAAATGTAAAATGATTAGACGCAGACACCGCCTCTATGATCCAACACCGACAACAACGAAAGCCGCCACCTCGAAGAAAGATCTGGATGAACCTTATTCGTCGCTGCATCACCAAGAACAACGAAAGCCGCCACCATAGTTGCCCGCGTCAAAAGAGCGTCGAGGAAAATCATGTACAGACGCAGACGCTCTTGCTACAGACGTCTTCATAGTCAACGTGAATGTCTCCTCCTAATAAACACACGTCGCTGGAAGACCTGAAATAAATACAGAAAAAATGCAAACCCCTGTGTCAAGTCTAGAACTTAAACTCTGACTAGCAAGATGCCCATGCGTTGCACGGAATATCAAGATGCATTTGTATGAGTAATTTATCTTGTGAGAGAAAAGGATGAACGAGGGAAGGCCTTATTTGCAAATGTGGATATGTGTGTGGGTATCTTTTTGCAAAATTGCCATAGTTTTCTTCCTATCCGCCGGATATAAATCGGATGGCCTATATTGCAGGATGGCAGGCACACCATCATCACCAACTCTGTTTTTTTATAAAAGTATAGATGAGTTGAGAATACCACTGTTTTTTTTAACCATCCAATTATGGAAAACATTCATTTTAAACCGGCTGATCACAGCGCGGGCATCATCCGCCTTGCCCTGTTGCCACGTGGCCGTGGTTCCGGCTGATTCCAGGCCAAGCGTTCCCACGGCTGCATCATGCGCGTGCGTAGCTAATTTAGTCCAGATGCTTCACGTACTATACTACTTTTAGTTTTTTCATTTATTCGCTTCATGCACTGGTAAATTTGACAGTTTTGACCTTTGGATGAAATCAATTGCACGCCAGTCCACCGTGGCAGCCCTTGGACCCGCACCCAGCAGTGCAGCGCCTCCGAGCTAGGCGCCACACATGTAATGTGCAGTGCCTAGCGCTCGGGCGCTACACTGTGACTTAGATAGGGGTTGGGCCCCCCTCCCCCACTCACCCCACCCCACACACCCCAACCCGAGCTTTGCCCCCTCTCCCACTCTCTCCCCCTCTCAAATCCTCTCCCAAATCTTGCAAATTTGAAGAATTTGTCCGTGGATTTCGAAGTCAAACCCTCCCTCAAGGTAATCTTCTCCGATCCCCTTGTTTTGATCCAAGTAATGCTAGTTTGGGGAAACCCTAGTTTTGTTTGGATTTAGAGATTTGCATGGAGATGTGAGATCTTTGTTTGCTAATTTCCTATGATTAGGCTTTGTTAGTATGTTAGGGTTACTCTTATGGGTGTTCTTATGTTGGTGCTAGGGTTATGGTTAGGGTTAGGGTTATTGTTAGGGTTATGGTTAGGGTTATTGTTAGGGTTATGGTTAGGGTTAGGGTTATGGTTAGGGTTAGGGTTGTTGTTTGATATATATTTTAGGGTTTGTATTCCGTGTTAATCCTTAAATTAGTACTCATGGAAGCAATGTTATGTTGTGTTGTTTGAATGCTTATAGGGATGGGAAGAACATGTTTGTTTGTTCATCATGGGGACAAAGACGCCTTCTTGAAAGACAATATTGAACTGGACCCGGATGAGCTTGATATGGTGTTTGATAGTAGTCCTAGCTATGCGGAGCTCTTGCAACAAGTGAGGAAAGATTTGAATTGGATGGACCCTAGTGATATCGTTGAGTTGGAGGGAAGGCATAATGTAGGTTTTGGAATGCACATCCGCTGGAAGACAATGCGTG
Source organism: Triticum aestivum (assembly GCF_018294505.1). NCBI lineage: Eukaryota > Viridiplantae > Streptophyta > Magnoliopsida > Poales > Poaceae > Triticum > Triticum aestivum. Next base: position 685,730,566 of record NC_057812.1, read on the forward strand.
TCAACTCGGAGCAACGTTGGGTTGCATACAAGGAAACGGTGGCCGATTCACTTGACAAGGCTCTTTAGTTATTTGCAACGAAGAAGGTTGATTCAAGTTTGCATTTGGACTTGAACCGGAAACCCTCCCCTTTGGTTGCTAGTAGCCCCCCGCCCTTGAAGCGAGATGAAATTGTTGAACCTCTTTTGACCCAAGAAGTGAGGCCAACATTGAGCCCGTTTACAAACAACCAAGATGAAGCTTTGCAAGAGGACAATGATGAGTATGCGGACGATGACAATGAAGTTGATCTCCATGACAACAATGTGGGTGATCTTGACAAATATTATTTGCAAGAGACAATGGACCATTCCATCCCTTTTTCCCGTGCATATGCATCGGATTCGGATGACGAAGGTCCCGATGAACAAGTTGATGAGGAGGGGTTCACGGTGAAGGAGGCCGAAGCTTTCGAGAAGGTATTCGGTCGGGATCACAAGACACCATTGTTCAAGAATGTTAGTCTCGCGGATGAAGCCATTGTGGATGGTGGCAAATCTATATCTCTTGGGGTTAGGCCAAGCTCTCACCGTGATTTGGGAAACGACAAGAACCGGATTGCTAAAGGGTCTAAGTTCGAAACCTTCTTGGAATTGAAGATGTGGCTCGACAACTACTCGGTTACGCATTATCGTCCACACAAGGTGGTGCACTCGGACGTCAATGTGCGCTACACTGTTGCATGTGCATGTTAAGATGAAATATGTCCGTGGATTGTGCATGCAAGACAATGGAAAGGAGGTCCCACTTGGCACGTAGTGAGTTGTGTGCCAACTCACATATGCCGAGGCAAAAGGGTGGATGGCAAGATTGTGTCCCAAGACCACAGACAACTCACGTCCGAGTTCATCGCTTGCAGGCTCTCCAACTCAATAATGAGCGTCCAACATGTCATTGACCTTGTGAAAGCCATCTTTCATTACAAGGTGAAGTACGGCAAGGCATGGAAGGCGAAGCAAGCCGCATTTAAGATGTTGTATGGTACTTGGGAGGAAGCATACAACTGAATCCCTAGGTTGTTGTTAGCCATGGCCGCTACAAACCCGGGCATGGTTCATGTGGTCGAGCCTCATGGGCACCAAACAACGGTTCATGAAGGAAGGAAAGTCCGAGTATTTGGCCGTGCATTTTGGACGTTCGAGCAATGCGTGCGGGCTTTCGAACACTGTAGGCCTGTCATCGCTATTGATGGCACGTTCTTGACCGGATAATACAAGGGCACCTTGTTGGTTGCGATAGCAAGTGATGCCAATAACTGGGTGTTGCCATTGGCATTTGCTTTGGTTGAGGTGGAGAACAATGACAACTGGGAGTGGTTTTTGCGTCTTTTGAGGACGAAGGTGTTACCCGCTCAAAGGGAAATTTGTCTCATATCGGATCGGCATCAAGGAATTCTTAATGCGGTGGAGATTGACATTCCCGGGCATGCTCCGTTGCACCATCGATGGTGCATGAGGCACTTTTGTTCGAACTTCTATAGGGCATGTGGCCTTAAAGAGTTGGCCGATGATCTTCAAGATTGTTGTCTCGCTTTCTCCGAGAAGCGGTTCGCCACTTTGTTGAACAAATTGCTCGCACACAAAAAACTTGATCCCGGGGGTCAAGACTTTATCAATAGGCACATTCATCACCGGAACAAGTGGGCACGTGCTTTTGATGAAGATGGCCGGAGATACGGTCAAATGACAAGCAATATGGCCGAATGCTTCAATAGGGTGCTAAAAGGTGTACGTGGATTACCCGTGACGGCAATAATTCAATACACATTTGACAAGATGAATGCGTACTTTCTAAAGTACTCGATGGAAACTGATGCACAGATAGCGGGTGAGAACCCGCGCAAGTACAAGTACAAGTTCCCACCCATGGTTGATGAATGGTTAGAATTTCAATCACGGAAGGCGGACTCGGAAGAAGCTATATTATATGACAACGAAGATTGGAAGTACGAAGTGAAAGAGCCAGGAGGAACCCTGATACGTCCATTTTGCATCATGCTTTTATATCAATATTTATTGCATTATGGGCTGTTATTTCACTTTATGTCACAATACTTATGGCTATTCTCTCTTATTTTACAAGGTTTACATAAGGAGGGAGAATGCCGGCAGCTAGAATTCTAGGCTGGAAAAGGAGCAAATATTAGAGACCTATTCTGCGCAACTCCAAAAGTCCTGAAACTCCACAGAACGTCTTAAAATAAATAAAGAAAAATCCTCGCCAAAGATGAAGGCCAGGGGGCCCACACCCTGCTCACGAGGGTGGGGGGCGCGCCCCCCTAGTGCGCGCCCCCTGGTGGCTCTCCGACGCCCATCTTCTCCTATATGAAGTCTTTCGATGAGAAAAAAATAAGAAGGAACTTTTCGGTACGAGACTCCGCCGCCACGAGGCGGAACCTTGGCGGATCAAATCTAGAGCTCCGGCAGAGCTGTTTTGCCGGGGAAACTTCCCTCCGGGAGGGCGAAATCATCACCATCGTCATCACCAACGCTCCTCTCATCGGGAGAGGGCAATCTCCATCAACATCTTCACCAGCACCATCTCATCTCCAAACCCTAGTTTATCTCTTGTATCCAATTCTTGTCTCAAAGTCCGGGATTGGTGCTAGTAGGTTGCTAGTAGTGTTGATTACTCCTTGTAGTTGATGCTAGTTGGTTTAATTGGTGGAAGATCATATGTTTAGATCCTATATGCATATTATTACCCCTCTGATTATGAACATGAATATGCTTTGTGAGTAATAACGTTCGTTCCTGAGGACAAGGGAGAAGTCTTGCTATGAGTAATCATGTGAATTTGGTATTCGTTTGATATTTTGATAAGATGTATGTTGTCTAGCCTCTAGTGGTGTTATGTGAACGTCGACTACATAACACTTCACCATTATTTGGGCCTAGAGGAAGGCATTGGGAAGTAATAAGTAGATGATGGGTTGCTAGAGTGACAGAAGCTTAAACCCTAGTTTATGCGTTGCTTCGTAAGGGGCTGATTTGGATCCATATGTTTCATGCTATGGTTAGGTTTACCTTAATACTTTTGTTGTAGTTGCGGATGCTTGCAATAGAGGTTAATCATAAGTGGGATGCTTGTTCAAGTAAGAACAACACCCAAGCACCGGTCCACCCACATATCAAATTATCAAAGTATCGAACGCGAATCATATGAACGTGATGAAAACTAGCTTGACGATATTCCCATGTGTCCTCGGGAGCGCTTTTCCTATTATAAGAGTTTGTTCCGGCTTGTCCTTTGCTACAAAAGGATTGGGCCACCTTGCTGCACTTTATTTACTTTTGTTACTTGTTGCTCGTTACAATCTATCTTATCACAAAACTATCTGTTACCACTTATTTCAGTACTTGCAGAGAATACCTTGCTGAAAACCGCTTATCATTTCCTTCTGCTCCTCGTTGGGTTCGACACTCTTACTTATCGAAAGGACTACGATAGATCCCCTATACTTGTGGGTCATCAAGACTCTTTTCTGGCGCCGTTGCCGGGGAGTGTAGCGCCTTTGGTAGGTGGAATTTGGTAAGGAAAATTTATATAGTGTGCTGAAATTTACTGTCACTTGTTACTATGGAAAGTAATTCTCTGAGGGGCTTGTTCGGGGTATCTTCACCCGTCCAGTAGAGCAAAGAGTTGCTCCTCAACCTACTGAACCTATTAAAAATGAAAATCCTTTCGAATTTCCTTCGGGTATGATGGGAAAACTGCTAGCTAATCCTTTTATAGGAGATGGAACAAAGCATCCTGATGAGCACTTAATATATGTGGATGAAGTTTGTGGATTATTTAAGCTTGCAGGTATACCCGATGATGTTGCTAAGAAGAAGGTCTTCCCTTTATCTTTGAAGGGAGACGCATTGATATGGTATAGGCTATGTGATGATATGAGATTCTGGGACTATAAAAGATTGAAGTTGGAATTTCATCAAAAGTATTACCCTATGCATCTTGTTCATCGTGATCGCAATTATATATATAATTTCTGGCCTCGCGAAGGAGAAAGCATCGCTCAAGCTTGGGGGAGGCTTAAATCAATGTTATATTCATGCCCCAATCATGAGCTCTCAAGAGAAATGATTATTCAAAATTTATATGCTCGGCTTTCTGATAACAATCGCACCATGCTCGATACTTCTTGTGCTGGCTCTTTTATGATGAAGACTATTGAATTCAGATGGAATTTATTGGATAGAATTAAACGCAACTCTGAAGATTGGGACCTCGACGAAGGTAAGGAGTCAGGTATGACACCTAAGTTTGATTGTGTTAAATCTTTTATGGACACCGATATTTTCCGTAAGTTTAGCACTAAATATGGACTTGACTCTGAGATAGTAGCTTCTTTCTGTGAATCTTTTGCTACTTATGTTGATCTCCCTAAGGAGAAGTGGTTTAAATATCATCCCCCCATAGAAGTAAAAGTAGCTGCACCTATTAAAGTTGAAGAAAAGATTGTCACTTATAATGATCCTATTGTTCCTACTTCTTATGTTGAGAAACCACCTTTCCCTATTAGAATAAAAGATCATGCTAAAGCTTCAACTGTTGTTCGTAAAATCAATATTAGAACTTATACACCTCCTGAGCAAGTTAAAGTAGAACCTAATATTGCTATTGTTAAAGATCTCTTGTCTGATAATATTGATGGGCATGTTATTCAGTTCGAAGGTGAAACTGCTATAATTGCTTAACCTTGTGCTAAAGATAAACATAGACCTGTGTTGGGCGTGCCTGTTATTTCTGTTAAAATAGGATATCATTGTTATCATGGCTTATGTGACATGGGTGCAAGTGCTAGTGTAATACCTATTGACTTATACGAAGAAATTAAGAATGAAATTGCACCTGTTGAGTTAGAAGACATTGATGTTACTATTAAACTTGCTAATAGAGATACTATTGCACCAATTGGAATTGTTAGAGATGTTGAAGTCTTGTGTGGGAAAACTAAATATCCTTCTGATTTTCTCGTTCTTGGTTCCCCACAAGATAGCTTTTGTCCCATTATATTTGGTAGACCCTTCTTAAATACTGTCAATGCTACCATAGACTGCACAAAGAATGTTGTTACTATTGGATTGGATGATATGGTTCAGGAGTTTAATTTCTCTAAATTTAGTAAACAACATCGTGAGGAAGAATTACCTAGTAAGGATGAAATTATTGGTCTTGCTTCTATTGCCTTACCTCCTAGTGATCCTTTAGAACACTATTTGCTAGACCATGAAAATGATATGTTCATGAATGAAAGAAGGGAAATAGATGAAGTATTCTTTAAACAGGAACCCATTCTGCAACACAATTTGCCTGTTGAAATTTTAGGGGATCCTCCACCCAAGGGTGATCCTGTGTTTGAGCTTAAACCTTTGCCTGATAATCTTAAATATGCTTATCTTGATGAAAAGAAGATATATCCTGTTATTATTAGTGCTAACCTTTCAGAGCATGAAGAAGAAAGATTATTGAAAACTCTGAAGAAGCATCGTGCTGCTATTGGATATACTCTTGATGATCTTAAGGGCATTAGTCCCACTCTATGTCAACATAAAATAAATTTGGAAGCAGATGCCAAACCAGTTCGTGATCCTCAACGACGTCTGAATCCTAAAATGAAAGAAGTGGTAAGAAAAGAAATACTAAAGCTTCTGGAGGCAGGTATAATCTATCCCGTTGCTGATAGTGAGTGGGTAAGTCCTGTCCATTGTGTCCCTAAGAAGGGAGGTATTACTGTTGTTCCTAATGATAAAGATGAATTGATTCCACAAAGAATTATCACAGGTTATAGGATGGTAATTGATTTCCGCAAATTAAATAAAGCTACTAAGAAAGATCATTACCCCTTACCTTTTATTGATCAAATGCTAGAAAGATTATGCAAACATACACACTATTGCTTTCTAGATGGTTATTCTGGTTTCTCTCAAATACCTGTGTCGGCTAGAGATCAATCAAAGACTACTTTTACATGCCCTTTTGGTACTTTTGCTTATAGACGTATGCCTTTTGGTTTATGTAATGCACCTGCTACCTTTCAAAGATGCATGATGGCTATATTCTCTGACTTTTGTGAAAAGATTTGTGAGGTTTTCATGGACGACTTTTCCGTCTATGGTTCCTCTTTTGATGATTGCTTGAGCAATCTTGATCGAGTTTTGCAGAGATGTGAAGAAACTAATCTTGTCTTGAATTGGGAAAAGTGCCACTTTATGGTTAATGAAGGTATTGTCTTGGGGCACAAAGTTTCTGAAAGAGGTATTGAAGTTGATAAAGCCAAGGTTGATGCTATTGAAAAGATGCCATGTCCCAAGGACATCAAAGGTATAAGAAGTTTCCTTGGTCACGCCGGATTTTACAGGAGGTTCATTAAGGACTTCTCAAAAATTTCTCGGCCTCTGACTAATTTATTGCAAAAAGATATACCATTTGTCTTTGATGATGATTGTGTAGAAGCATTTGAAATACTTAAGAAAGCATTAGTCTCTGCACCTATTGTTCAGCCACCTGATTGGAACCTACCCTTTGAAATTATGTGTGATGCTAGTGATTATGCTGTAGGTGCTGTTCTAGGGCAAAGAGTTGATAAGAAATTAAATGTTATTCATTATGCTAGTAAGACTCTAGACAATGCTCAAAGAAATTATGCTACTACTGAAAAAGAGCTTTTAGCAGTTGTATTTGCTTGTGATAAGTTCAGATCTTATATTGTTGATTCTAAAGTAACTATTCAAACTGATCATGCTGCTATTAAATACCTTATGGAAAAGAAAGATGCTAAACCTAGACTTATTAGATGGGTTCTCTTGCTACAAGAATTTGATTTGCATATTGTTGATAGAAAGGGAGCTGAGAACCCCGTTGCAGACAACTTGTCTAGGTTAGAAAATATTCTTGATGACCCACTACCTATTAATGATAGCTTTCCTGATGAACAATTAAATGTTATAAGTACTTCTCGTAGTACTCCATGGTATGCTGATTATGCTAATTATATTGTTGCTAAGTTTATACCACCTAGCTTCACATACCAACAAAAGAAAAAGTTCTTCTATGATTTGAGACATTACTTTTGGGATGACCCACATCTTTATAAAGAAGGAGTAGATGGTGTTATTAGACGTTGTGTACCTGAGCATGAACAGGAACAGATCCTACGCAAGTGTCATTCCGAGTCTTATGGAGGACACCACGCTGGAGATAGAACTGCACATAAGGTATTGCAATCTGGTTTTTATTGGCCTACTCTCTTCAAGGATGCCCGTAAGTTTGTCTTGTCTTGTGATGAATGTCAAAGAATTGGTAATATTAGTAGACGTCAAGAAATGCCTATGAATTATTCTCTTGTTATTGAACCGTTTGATGTTTGGGGCTTTGATTATATGGGACCTTTTCCTGCCTCTAATGGATACACACATATTCTAGTTGCTGTTGATTACGTTACTAAGTGGGTAGAAGCTATTCCAACTAGTAGTGCTGATCATAACACTTCTATTAAAATGCTTAAAGAAGTTATTTTCCCGAGGTTTGGAGTCCCTAGATATTTAATGACTGATGGTGGTTCACACTTTATTCATGGTGCTTTTCGTAAAATGCTTGCTAAATATGATGTTAATCATAGAATTGCATCTCCTTATCACCCTCAGTCTAATGGTCAAGTAGAGTTGAGTAATAGAGAGCTCAAAATAATTTTGCAAAAGACTGTTAATAGGTCTAGAAAGAATTGGTCCAAGAAACTTGATGATGCATTATGGGCTTATAGAACTGCATACAAAAATCCTATGGGTATGTCTCCGTATAAAATGGTTTATGGAAAAGCATGTCACTTACCTCTCGAACTAGAACATAAGGCATATTGGGCTATTAAAGAGCTCAACTATGATTTTAAACTTTCCGGTGAGAAGAGGTTATTTGATATCAGCTCACTTGATGAATGGAGAACCCAAGCTTATGAAAATGCCAAGTTGTTTAAAGAAAAAGTTAAAAGATGGCATGACAAAAGGATACAAAAGCGTGAGTTTAATGTAGGTGATTATGTATTGCTATACAACTCTCGTTTAAGATTTTTTGCAGGAAAACTTCTCTCTAAATGGGAAGGCCCCTATGTTATCGAAGAGGTCTATCGTTCTGGTGCCATAAAGATCAACAACTTCGAGGGCACAAATCCGAAAGTGGTAAACGGTCAAAGAATCAACCATTATATCTCAGGTAATCCCATAAATGTTGAAACCAATATTATTGAAACTGTAACCCCGGAGGAATACATAAGAGACACTTTCCGGAACGTTTCAGACTCCGAGAAGGAATAGGTACGTGGTACGGTAAGTAAACCGACTCCAAAACAATTTTAAGGCAATATTTCTCTGTTTTGGAATATTTAGAAAATAGAAAAATAAGTAGCAGTCCGGGAAGGACACGAGGGCCCCACGAGGGTGGTGGTCGCTCCCTACCCACCTGGGCGCGCCCCCTACCTCGTGAGCACCTCGTGCGCCTTCCGGACTCCGTTTTCTTGCACGTCGTATTTTGGTCGGTAAAAATTCGTTATATAACCTCCCGAAGGTTTTGACTCCCGTATCACGCAAATTTCCTCTGTTTTTGTTTTCGAGCTGTTGCTGCTGCAGATTAGAGCAAGATGTCTTCTCAAGAGTCAATCGGGGAGAGCCGGGTGTCTAATCCGGCACCGGAACCAAGGGCAAACAGTGACGCTGACCACTTTGGGCCAGCAACGGAGGAGGAGATGGAGGCTGACTTGATGAGGGTAGATGCCATGGAGGATCAAGAAGTCACCTCTCGCTCCCGAGCTGGATTCACGATGGGGGAACCACAGAGCTCAGCCATTCCAGACTTGGTTATCCCTTCCAATGTTAGATTTCTTTCTTATGAAAATATGAAGAGGAGTGTCACTTGTTCTCCCGCAGCTATGCAACACCCTTGGGTGCAAGGAGCTTTAGCTGTCACAGGAAAGCTTCGTAAGGAAATAATGGACCTCAAGCAGCAAGTAAATAAGCTCGAGGAGGAGAACCGTATCCTGAGGGGAATAATCGCCAAGAATATTACACCAACAACAAAGAAGGAGACATAATCACATGGGTATGGGCACTCCCCTTGGCAACTGCCAAGCTTGGGGGAGGTTCCCCGGTATCGTATCACAATCACAACTCCTATCTTTACCATTTTCTTAGTTCGATCCTATTAGTAGTATCTTGATCTAGTAGAATAAAGTTTATGGCATGATCTAGTTTTGAGTTTTGCTTTATGATCTCTCTATGTAATCGAGTTAGTGAGCTATATACAATAAAGATTAGTGTTGAGTCAAGGGCTTGATTATTTTGCCATGATCTTGGGTGAATAAAAGAAAAGAGAAAAAGAATAAAAAGAAACAAAAAGTTCATATTGATCTTATTGAGAGTAATGACTTCACATAGAAAGAGTATGATGATTAAAAGTTGTTGGGAGTTGGCAGACATAGCTTTGGTCATTGTTGCAATTAATAGGAAGTAATAAGGAAAGAGAGGTTTTCACATATAGATATATTATCATTGACATATTTTATGATTGGGAGCACTCATTAAAATATGACATGCTAAAGAGTTGATGTTGGACAAGGAAGACAACGTAATGAGTTATGTCTTTCTTATATCTGAGATAAAGTATGTTGTCATGGATCCTCTAACTTGTTGAGCTTGCCTTTCCCTCTCATGCTAGCCAAATTCTCAGCACCAAGTAGAAATACTACTTGTGCTTCCAAATACCCTGAAACCAGTTTTGCCATGAGAGTCCACCATATCTACCTATGAATTGAGTAAGATCCTTCAAGTAAGTTGTCATCGGTGCAAAGCAATAAAAATTGCTCTAAATATGTATGATTGATTGGTGTGGGAGAAATAAGCTTTATACGATCTTGTGATGTGGAAGTAATAAAAGCGACGGACTGCATAATAAAGGTTCATATCACAAGGGGCAATATAAAGTGACGTTCTTTCACATTGAGATTTTATATATCCAACCATAAAAGCGCATGGCAACCTCTGCTTCCCTCTATGAAGGGCCTATCCTTTATTATTATCTTCTACCTTATGCAAGAGTCATGGTGATCTTCACCTTTTCTTTTTCATTTTATCCTTTGGCAAGCTCAGCATGTTGGAAAGAACATGATATATATATCTAATTGGATGTAGGGGAGCATGAACCATTATTGTTGACATTACCCTTGAGGTAAAAGGTTGTGGGGCAAAACCAGAAGCCCCTATCTTCCTCTGTGTCCAATTAAAACTCCGTAACCACAAGTATTGCGTGAGTGTTAGCAATTATGGAGGACTAAATGGTAGTTGAGTATGTGGACTTGCTTTTTACCTCTGATATAGACTTTTTCCGATGTTATGATAAATTGCAATTGCTTCAATGACTGATATTATAGTTAGTCGGAGCCCAATAAGGTTTATGATTTATACTTTTGCATTGTGAATAGATCATCACTTGAACATAAGTAATCATATGACAAAATCTATATATGTTGCTGTTATGAGAATAATCATGATGCCTTCATGTCCGTATTTTATTTTTATCGACGCCTCTACCTCTAAACATGAGGACATATTTATTGTTATCGGCTTTTCGCTTGAGGACAAGCGAGGTCTAAGCTTGGGGGAGTTGATACGTCCATTTTACATCATGCTTTTATATCAATATTTATTGCATTATGGGCTATTATTTCACTTTATGTCACAATACTTATGGCTATTCTCTCTTATTTTACAAGGTTTACATAAGGAGGGAGAATGCCCGCAGCTGGAATTCTGGGCTGCAAAAGGAGCAAATATTAGAGACCTATTCCGTGCAACTCCAAAAGTCCTGAAACTCCACGGAACGTCTTAAAATAAATAAAGAAAAATCCTCGCCAAAGATGAAGGCCAGGGGGCCCACACCCTGCTCACGAGGGTGGGGGGCGCCCCCCTAGGGCGCGCCCCCTACCTCATGGGCCCCCTGGTGGCTCTCCGACGCACATCTTCTCCCATATGAAGTCTTTCGATGAGAAAAAATAAGAAGGAACTTTTCGGGACGAGACTCCGCCGCCACGAGGCGGAACCTTGGCGGATCCAATCTAGAGCTCCGTCAGAGCTGTTCTGCCGGGGAAACTTCCCTCCGGGAGGGGGAAATCATCACCATCGTCATCACCAACGCTCCTCTCATCGGGAGAGGGCAATCTCCATCAACATCTTCACCAGCACCATCTCATCTCCAAACCCTAGTTTATCTCTTGTATCCAATTCTTGTCTCAAAGTCCGGGATTGGTGCTAGTAGGTTGCTAGTAGTGTTGATTACTCCTTGTAGTTGATGCTAGTTGGTTTAATTGGTGGAAGATCATATGTTCAGATCCTATATGCATATTATTACCCCTCTGATTATGAACATGAATATTCTTTGTGAGTAATTACGTTCGTTCCTGAGGACAAGGGAGAAGTCTTGCTATGAGTAGTCATGTGAATTTGGTATTCGTTTGATATTTTGATAAGATGTATGTTGTCTAACCTCTAGTGGTGTTATGTGAACGTCGACTACATAACACTTCACCATTATTTGGGCCTAGAGGAAGGCATTGGGAAGTAATAAGTAGATGATGGGTTGCTAGAGTGACAGAAGCTTAAACCCTAGTTTATGCGTTGCTTCGTAAGGGGCTGATTTGGATCCATATGTTTCATGCTATGGTTAGGTTTACCTTAATACTTTTGTTGTAGTTCTGGATGCTTGCAATAGAGGTTAATCATAAGTGGGATGTTTGTTCAAGTAAGAACATCACCCAAGCACCGGTCCACCCACATATCAAATTATCAAAGTATCGAACGCGAATCATATGAACGTGATGAAAACTAGCTTGACGATATTCCCATGTGTCCTCGGGAGCGCTTTTCCTATTATAAGAGTTTGTTCCGGCTTGTCCTTTGCTACAAAAGGATTGGGACACCTTGCTGCACTTTATTTACTTTTGTTACTTGCTGCTCGTTACAATCTATCTTATCACAAAACTATCTGTTACCACTTATTTCAGTACTTGCAGAGAATACCTTGCTGAAAACCGCTTATCATTTCCTTCTGCTCCTCGTTGGGTTCGACACTCTTACTTATCAAAAGGACTACAATAGATCCCCTATACTTGTGGGTCATCAAACCACAAACGATGGCCGGCAACATGGAAGTCGGGCTTTCAAGGTGTCATTAACACAATGTGATTGCTCTTGCGGGAGGCCATTGTTGCTTCATCTCCCATGCTCACACTTGTATACCGCCGGTCGCGTTAGAAATGTGGACATCAATCACCCACGCACCATGAGGGAGTTGGAGTTCTCAATCGTGACGGTCAAGAAAACATGGGCTCCCCGCTTTCATACATACTTTGACCAATCACAATGGCCGGAGTACCATGGAGTTCAACTATGGTCGGATCCGAAGTTGAAGGTTGTTAAACGGGGTAGACGTAAGACAAAGTGTCTTAGAGGCGACATGGATGGATGGGGCCATGGTGGCCGTCGCGAAGCGGGAAACGACCAATTCCAAGAGCCTCGTGAGAGCTCCCGTTGTGGGGAATGCAAAGGTCATGGCCACAACAAAAGAAAATGTACGAAACCAAGGAAAAGGTCCAAGAAAAATGATGCAAGCACTAGCCAACAAGGAGCTACACAAGGGAACCAACCAAGTGGTAGCCAACAAGTGCCAAGCCAACCAAGAGGTAGCCAACAAGTGCGAAGGCAACAACATGGTAGCCAACAAGTGCCAAGGCAACCAAGTGGGAGCCAACAAGTCCCAAGGAAACCAAGTGGGAGCCAACCTAGTGGTAGCCAACAAGTTCCAAGCCAACCAAGTGGGAGCCAACAAGTGCCAAGCCAACCAAGTGGGAGCCAACCTAGTGGTAGCCAACAAGTGCCAAGCCAACCAAGTGTTAGCCAAAGAGGATCTATGCAACAAAGAGGTCGGCAACTAGGACTTACAAGAGGCCGTGGTGGTGGTAGTCTAGGCCGTGGTGGTGGTAGAGCTCGTGGTGGTGGTGTTGGCCGTGGTGATGGCCTTGGCCTCGGTGATGGACTTGGTCGTGGTGATGGACAAGGGCAAGGTCGTTATAGAGGAATGTTTGGATACCTCGATGGACCATTTCCGTATGTTGCTCACTAACTATAATGTTTCATATGTTCTTGTTTTTCATATGTTCTTCTTTTTCATATGTGCTTGTTTTACATGTGCTTCCATTTGTTCTTATTGTCTTTGCTAACCATTATGTTTCACTCATTGTAGGTATGGCGGCTTCCCAACCCAACAAACCAACAATGAAGGAGGACGGCGAAGATGAGATGGCGGGATGGTGGGAGAAGGCCGCGAAGAAGCTTAGAGAGGACGATGCAGCCAAGCTAAAGAAGAAGGAAGAGGAGCTTTAGGAGAAGAGGAAGGCAAAAGAGAGAGAGCGTTAAATGCGATGCGCGCTAGGGAGCAAGCGTTGGTGAGAGGCACAGAAGAAGCGTCAAAAGGATTTTGAAGAAGGAACCATGAAGCTTTGGGCAATTGCAGCTGAAAAAAAAGAGGAAGGATAAGATATTCATGGAGAGGGTGGTTAAGGAGGCCCACCTCATAAGGAAGAGGAAGAAGAGAGGAAGAAGAAGAAGGGAAAGGGGCCTTACTCTACGCAATAGAGCTATGTCATCTTCAACTTGCTTGTGGACGATGATCGTGTTATCCTCTAAACTATGCTCTTCGATTTGGTTGTGAACTACTATGTGTCATGAACTACTATCTCTCCTTCTCGATTTGGTTGTGAACTACTATGTGTTGTGAAGTACTATGTATTATGAACTAGTATGTGTCGTGAAGTACTATGTGTCGTGAAGTACTTTGTGCATATGTTGTCTTCACAGTCCTTTGCTTGCTATGTATCAATCCTACTTCACATCATCGGAATATGTGTGCATGTGCCAAAAAATTCTCTAAGTACAAGTGCAACGCCTAACTTGCAAACGTTTTGTTTGCTCTCTGGTTAGCTCATCCCAGGAGTGCAACGCCTCAGAGCTAAGCAGAGAGCAAACACTTTGTTTGCAAGTTACTACCGCTGCAGCACCTAGCATGGAGGCGCCACACTGAGCAGTGCAATGCCTAGCTCCAGGGCGTTGCGCTGCTCAGTGTGGCGCCTCCAAGCTAGGTGCGGCAGCGGCTGTAACTTGCAAACGTTTTGTTTGCTCTCTGCTTAGCTCATCCCAGGAGTGCAACGCCTCAGAGCTAGGCGCTGCACTGTACAGTGTGACGCCTATCTCTGAGGCGTTGCACTCTTGGGATGAGCTAAGCATAGAGCAAACACTTTGTTTGCAAGTTACAGCTGCTGCAGCGCCTAGCACGGAGGCGCCACACTGAGCAGTGCAACACCTAGCTCCAGGGCGTTGCACTGCTCAGTGTGGTGCCTCCGTGCTAGGCGCTGCAGCGGCTGTAACTTGCAAACGTTTTGTTTGCTCTCTGCTTAGCTCATCTCAGGAGTGCAACGCCTCAGAGCTAGGCGCTGCACTGTACAGTGTGACGCCTATCTCTGAGGCGTTGCACTCTTGGGATGAGCTAAGCAGAGAGCAAACACTTTGTTTGCAAGTTACAGCCGCTGGAGCGCCTAGCATGGAGGCGCCACACTGAGCAGTGCAAGGTTAAGTCTATATCTATATCTATACCTACTAATAAAGCAAGGTGCGTTTCGCCAATTTTTTCATCCGTTCACCGCCGAAAATATTTTTTTATATCCGAGATGGTACTAAAATTTTGTGGTCCAGCTGCTAGAAAAGAAAACAAAAGAGTTTTGTCCAAAATTTCGTACATGGGCCGCACGTGCTAAGGCCCAGAAAAGCCCCAAATTTATATCTTGCGCACGCTGCTGGAGAACCTTATTTGTCGCACAGAGCCACATATAGTTGGAGCTTCTCATCTGTCGCCCAATGTTGGGCCGGCCCATTTCCCTTTTTCCGTGTTCTTTTTATTTTTCAATTTTCCCTTCCAAGATATATTTTCCTTTTTCATAAATGTATTTTTTAATTTTCCCAAATTTCGTTTCTTGTAATAATTTTCTTAAATCTTAGAATTTCAAAATTTGTTCTATTTTTCAAAATTATTTGAAACTCTAAATTTATATTTTCGTTCATTTTTTCTTGAAATTAAAAAATAATCGCATTTTAAAAAAATCCAAATTTTTTCGAGACATACAAAATAAATTTCATTTTAAAAATAATAGTAATTCGAAAAATATTTTTTTGAAATGTTTACAAATTCAAAATAATGTTCATGATAAAAAACACATTTTTTAAAAATGGTTTTGAAAGTTCAAAACAAGTTTCCATTTAAAAAATGCTTCAAAAGTTCAAAAAATGTCCATTTCTCCGCCTTAAAAATGGTCTTGTTTTCAAAAAATGTTTGTGAATTTTTAAAAAATCTTCCTATTTCAAGTTTTTTTTGCCTTTTCCAGAAATTAACGCTTTTTCCAAAAAAATGCTGATATGTTTTAAGAAAAATCAGGAGGTAACCACAACCTCAATAAGGAGGTGGACCTGAAGGGAAAAAAGGTACGAGTTGGGTAGTGGCCGTCACTCGAACCAACGCCACTACTATAAACATTTCGCAGACTAAACATGACCCACGAGAACACCACAACTCTCCGCTCTGTGGCGCCACTGTTGTGGAGAACGTTTTGATGGACACATCAATTATCTCTCCCGATGCTTCTCGCAAAAAATCTTTCCCGTTGCAACGCACGGACATATGTGCTGGTATAGTAAAATCGGGCTGCAGCAATCATCCTGGAGGATCGTGCTTGCCATGATGCAGAGGCGAGATGGAACAAACACATGGAAGCAGCTGAGCAGGAGTCAGGCTCTGAATTCTATACAAGTGGGGGGCCAATCGACCGGGAAGAAGAAGGTATCCGATGCCTTGGAGCTTTGCTGCATTGCGCGTAGCCGCTTGGACCTTGGACATACTGATCGCCGCCGGATACCGTCGTTAACCTTAACGATGGTTATTAGTCATAGCTTAATTGTTACTTAGAACAGACTGTATCCACAGCTGTGATTGTTAATTAGGATAGTGCATTTTATATTTTAGGAGAGTATGAGCATACACAATGGACATTAAGTTTTGATGTATGAAGAAAAAGTAATTAAATAAAAATTCAAAAAAATCTGAAAATATTTTTTGAAATAAACTTAACCTTTCATTGTACTTGTAAAAAATTCCACAGAAAGAAAAAACTCTGTTGACTTCTTTTCAAAAAACATTTTTTGTCCAAAATAGTGTGAATAGTGACCTATAATAGCAATATATTTTATTTTTTTTGCCCTGAAGTCAACACTCGTTTTTTATTTGGGAAAATTTATATACTAGTGCAAAAGAAAGTTAAGTTTATTCTAAAAACCTTCTAAACTTTTTTAGTAGTAGTAATAATAATAATTATAATAATAATAATTATTATTATTCCCATATCAGTTGTATATACACCCAAGAACCAAAGGGTATTTCCCCATTCACAATGGCAAAATACCCTCATACAGCTGGTTGTAGATGAATCTGATAAAAAAGTTCTCGTGAAAAAATAGCAATTCAAAAAAAGTAAAAAATCTTCGAAATTATTTTTGAACACTCGTATACAAATTTCTACAAAGATAGGAGTAGGGTCTAACCTCCTCCTAGAAGGCCCAAACCTGGATAAATCCTTTGTTGCGTGTCTTACCATCTTGATCCTTCACATGCACCGTCTCTGAAATTAATTATGTTATCACTCGATAACATTGCCGGACTTAAAATACTGACATAAGTTGGAATTCAATACAACAAAATTCACTTTTATCAATATTGGTTTATCTAATTGAATGATGAACACAATAACAATAACATATGAAACCGGAGAGGGTGGAGTCTCTTAGAATTTGGTAATAGGAGAAACAAGAATGATAGCTCATATTGCACATATGATGGGGGTTCAAACCCAGATCGTCTGGAACACTAAACAACGTTCCTATCACTGAGCCAATGCTCAATTCTATAAACAAGTTGGGTAAAGGAGAAACTATGCACCAAATTTAAATAAAACGGGTGAATCTCAAACTCTGGGTCTTTCCTGATAACTAATGATCCATGTGTTAGATTGTCTGTAGAGATAATGTATAAGATAAGAGACGATCCCCTTTTATTTTTGCATTAGTTCTATGCCATGAAGGCATTAATTTTATCTCAGAAGCTAGAAGATGGCGCCAATTAAGGTGGAACACTAGGAATGACCTAACTATGCACACAAAGTAAAACAATATGCACATTAGAGCCTCAAAAACATGTGCCTCTTTGATTTAAAAACTATGTTATCCGTGCATGCATGTATCAATGATAAAACTGAAGGAAATATGCCCTAGAGGCAATAATAAAGTTATTATTTTATATTTCCTTGTATCATGATAAATGTTTATTATTCATGATAGAATTGTATTAGCCGGAAACTTGATACATGTGTGGATACATAGACAAAACACCATGTCCCTAGTAAGCCTCTACTAGACTAGCTCGTTAATCAAAGATGGTTAAGTTTCCTAACCATAGACATGTGTTGTCATTTGATGAACATGATCACATCATTTAGAAACATTATAACCGCGCACTTTTCCTGCCCTCCCAGGCTATCAGCATTCGTAGCCATTGGATCGTTACTTGTGTGCATTCGTAGCCATTGGCTGTTAATCGCACGTCCAGTCGCGTCGATTCGATCCTAACGAGCTCTAACCGAGCGCTAGCCTTCTTGGGCCGCTGCTCCGATGGCTTTTTGGGGCATTTGGGATTAAATTGGGCTACTGGGCCGTAACAGTCTCCCATCCGTGCAACCCAAAAGAACAGGACGCTCGCTACCCTGTCTTTCGTTCCTCCTTCCAAGGTCGCAGGCTCCTGGCCTTCGCATGGCGGCGCCTCCGATAGAAAGAGAGGACGAGGGGATCGATAGGTCGTCGCGCTCTTCGGTCGGTCGAGATTTCAGAGAGGACGAACCGACGAAGGGATCGATCTCCTCCCCCCCCCCCCCCCAAAAAAAATTGATGTGGTCCCCCAGTTTAGGGCCAGCCGAGGTAACAAGCGGGAGAGGCCAGCCGACCGAGGTGATGCAAGCAGATCCCAATCTGGGACTAACTCCATGCTGTAAAGTTTGTTGGTGCAGAAGCCTTTTTCGTGAGTTAGTTTGGTTTTCCGGACCGCCACCGGTGCAGGACGAGGCCGATCGGTGTTTTGTTGTCCATCGTTCGTCATGCGAAACTGCTCCGATGCTGTTTGAAGAAATCAGTCACTCTTCAGTTTTTTGGAGGCATTCATGGCGGATCATGTGTTCCCTTTGCTGGGGGTGATTAATGGATGTATCCCTCTATGTTTTGCCACTCTTTTGCTGCTTCGGTTCACGCGCGTGTATATATGCTTCCTCACCTAGGTCTCTTCCGTCACCGCTCTATCTTTATTTTATTTTCATGTATGATTTCCTCTTCCACCCAGTGATTACATTGTGCTAACATCGTCCCAATCCCATTTTTGTACAGGGGTTGTCATACTGGCTGTGGTTAACTGATCCGGTCTGATATTGGAGACTGGTTCTCACCATTTTACTTATTTGGGAATTCTTCCATTGATAATCTCCAATGGCTTCTGTACAGGTAATTACATCAATTGGGCCGCTAGACCTTATACTTTCATGTTTTACTTGCTTAGATACATGTTTTTTTTCCTGAGTGATTCATGGTGTTTTTTGTTGCTCTATGCAACATGTTACTTAGACCAATGTAGTAAAATGCACAAAAAACGTAACCATGCTGTTCTTGAGGGCGGGCGAACCCAACATCTACTGCTTCTATCCATAAACGAGCAAAGCCCAATAATTTGTGAATACTTTCATTTTTAAATACTCGATGTGACATGCAAAGGAAAATAGCTTGGCCCCTATTAGTTACTGAAAACAGAAAATATTAATGTTGTTGTTGGCATTCTTAATCGGAGAGTGTACACAACAAGGGAATAGAAAAGTTGCAGAGTAACACATGTGTTCAACACGATTTCCACATTATCCATGTTGAGGTAATCCAGTGAACTTGACTATGATGACCTTCTATGATTGCTATTCTTCTAGGTATCAAAGAAATTGAATGGTTAGTTTCTCTACCACAGTTTGTTAGCAACTACTCTCTCCGTCCAGAAATACTTGTCGCATAAATGGATAAAAATGGATGTATCTAAAGCTAAAATACGTCTAGATACATCAATTTCACTGACAAGTATTTCCGGACGGCGGGAGTACAATTCTTCAATAATTTCTTAAAGAATAATACACCCTCCGTCCGGTGAAGAGTGTACACATTTGGCTTTAAAATTTGTCCAAAAAGAGTGTATTTCTATCTTTCCAATGTACTTTAAAGTAGAAAACAAATGTTTCTCTCTAACCACAGGGTAATCAAGACCAATACACATGGTCTCCTTAATTTCTACACGCACTTAACTCATTGGGGGTTGGGTAATTAAATAGGATAGAGATAGTGGCTTGTACCTTTTCAATGCATTTTTTACTCCACTTCATAATTTATCTATATGTACACTTGTCACCGGACGGATGGAGTAGTTACCAAGTGATGGATATCCTTTATAGTTCACGGTGCATTAGCCACTTGATCATACATATTTTCCATAATTAATTGGACCAGTTGTGTTTAGAAGATTGTTCCTTTCCTATTTGATTTACTCCTTGAATATTTGTAATGTATTGGATATAAATAACAATGGACTTAGATTGCCATCAAAATGAAGAGGCTGTTAATTTTCAATTTGGTTAATCAAGATTTTGCATGGAAGATAGCTTATACAATGTCACTCTATGATACGTTTTATCTTTGATGGGATGGGATGAATGTTAATTTGTTGTTTCATAGGTCACATGTTATTTAGATTTAACATCGAAGATAGCTTATACAATGTGACTACGATGCTTTTTTCTTAGATGGGATGTGATGAATGTCAATCTGCTGTTTCATAGGTCACATATTATTTAGATTTTACATGAAAGATAGCTTGTACAATGTGACTCTACTATACGGTTTATCTTTGATGGGATGGGATGAATGTTAATATGCTATTCCAGCCCTTCAAAAAAAATGCTATTTCATAGGTCACATGTTATTTAGATTTTACATGGAAGATAGCTTATACAATTTGACTCTACGATACGTTTTATCTTTGATAGGATGGGATGAATGTCAATCTGTTGTTTCAGGGTCACATGTTTGGTATTATCTATTACAAGTTCTTCTATTTTTACACACAACTATATGTACATTTTTTATCAAAAAGAAACTATCCATATACTTGAAGGAAAACAAATACATTTTTTTATTGTGAGCATACTTGCACATCCATATCTAATACATATGATATCCCTGGGGCCTATAGACTATATAGTACATGCTTGATAATGAATATTGACAGCAAAGAGAGGGTCAACACAATATCGATAAATATATAGCTAGACTACAGTGCATGCTTGCTAATACGTAAAGATATGTGGTATAGTGGCTTAGGTAGTGCACCTATTACTATTGTCAGAAACCCATTTCCTTTCATGAATATGCAGGTTTGAGAAGAGATTTTTTTGCTATTTTAAGCTCATCTTTAGGTTCATTACATATTCCAGATGCATGGTTGCAATAATTTCCATTTCGAACAACGCTTGGTTTTAGGGCTTTGGAAGTAGATGATTTCTTTCTCCAGGGATATATACTTGAAACATTGTAATATTGATTGTTCAAATTATACTATCTCCATGCTATTAGGCTCCATATTTGTGCTAGAGATAGCTTTAGGGCATGAACATATCTTTCTATAAAGAAAAATTGCACCTATTAGAAATATCAAGCATCTTCATGCCATGTATGAGATAAATCCTTCCCACATTTTAAAAGCCTTCATGAAAGACATGGTTCGAATATCAGATTATCTCGTCTCTTATTATGAACATATTTGGCCATGAAAGAACATGCAACTTTTAGAGATCTGTAATCCATTCACATCTTCTCATGTATTTCTACTGTATGTGCAACAAGCGGCAAGTCATTCCTACTACCACATTATTTTCACTACAAATCAATCAATTTCCCAATCCAATAACTTACAAATATGTGAATTGGTTTATGTAAATTTAACTTTCGTGTTTTGCATCACCATATATTATGAAAATTCATACCAATCTATTGCCAAAATAGACGGGCGCGGCAACGCGCGCCATCATATTCTAGTTAGGAGAATGATGTGATGGACAAGGCCCATCCGTTAGCTTAGCATAATGATCGTTCAGTTTTATTGCTATAGCATTCTTCATGTCATATACATATTCCTTTGACTATGAGATTATGCAACTTCGAATACCGGAGGAATACCTTGTGCTATCTGTTGGGGAACGTAGCATGCAATTTCAAATATTTACGTACGATCACGCAAGATCTATCTAGGAGATGCATATCAACGAGAGGGGGAGAGTGTGTCCACGTACCCTCGTAGACCGAAAGCGGAAGCGTTAGGTTAACGCGGTTGATGTAGTCGAACGTCTTCGCGATCCAACCGATCTTAGTATCAAACATACGGCACCTCCATGTTCAGCGCACGTTCATCTCGATGACGGCCCTCGAACCCTTGATCCAGCACAGGGTCGAGGGAGAGTTCTGTCAGCACGACGACATGGTGACGGTGATGGTGATGTGATCCGTGCAGGCCTTCGCCTGATTAAGCACTATGACTCTATGATCGGAGGAGTAAACTGTGGAGGGGGCACTTCACATGGCTAAGAGAACAATTGATGTGCCTTTGGGGTGCCCCCGCTCTCGTATATAAAGGAGGGGAGAAGGCCGGCAGCCAGGAGGGGCGTGCCATAGGGCGGGGAGTCCTACTGGGACTCCACTGTTGGGGAACGCAGTAATTTCAAAAAAAATTCTTACGCACACACAGGATCATGGTGATGCATAGCAACGAGAGATAAGAGTGTGTCCATGTACCCTCGTAGACCGAAAGCGGAAGTGTTAGCACAACGTGGTTGATGTAGTCGTACGTCTTCACGATCCGACCGATCCAAGTACCGAACGCACGGCACCTCCGAGTTCAGCACACGTTCAGCTCGATGACGTCCCACGAACTTCGGTCTAGCAGAGCTTCACGGAAGAGTTTCATCAGCAGGATGGCATGATGACGGTGATGATGATGCTACCGATGCAGGGCTTCGCCTAAGCACCGCTACAATATGATCGAGGTGGATTATGGTGGATGGGGGCACCACACACGGCTGGGAGAGATCAACAAATCAACTTGTGTGTCTAGAGGTGCCCCCTTGCCCCCGTATATAAAGGAGCAAGGGGGGAGGCCGGCCGGCCCCGGTAGGCGCGCCAGGAGGAGTCCTCCTCCTAGTAGGACTAGGACTCCCCCTTTCCTAATCCTACTAGGAGGGGAAAGGAAGGGGAGAGGGAGAAGTAAAGGGGGGCGCCACCCCCCCCTCTCCCAGTCCAATTCGGACCAGAGGGGGAGGGGTGCGCGGCTTGCCCTAGGCCAGCCCTCTCTCTCTCCACTAAGGCCCACTATTTCTCCGGGGGGGGGGGGGGTCCCGTAACCCTCCGGCACTCCGGTTTTCTCCGAAACCACCCGGAACACTTTCGGTGTCCGAATATAGTCGTCCAATATATCGATCTTTACATCTCGACCATTTCGAGACTCCTCGTCATGTCCTTGATCATATCCGGGACTCCAAACTACATTCGGTACATCAAAATACAAAAACTCATAATACCGATCGTCACCAAACTTTAAGCGTGCGGACCCTACGTGTTCGAGAACTATGTAGACATGACCGAGACACGTCTCCGGTCAATAACCAATAGCGGAACCTGGATGCTCATATTGGCTCCCACAATCGATCATCGGTATCTCAATACCTAGCTTAATCTCGTTACCGGTAAGTCTCTTTACTCATTCCGTAATACATCATCTCACAGCTAGCTCATTAGTTACAATGCTTGCAAGGCTTATAGTGATGTGCATTACCGAGTGGGCCCAGAGATACCTCTCCGACAATCGGAGTGACAAATCCTAATCTTGATCTATGCCAACTCAACAAGTACCATCAGAGACACCTGTAGAGCACCTTTATAATCACCCAGTTACGTTGTGACATTTGGTAGCACACAAAGTGTTCCTCCGGTAATCGGGAGTTGCATAACCTCATAGTCATAGGAACATGTATGAGTCATAAAGAAAGCAATAACAGTAAACTAAACGATCAAGTGCTAAGCTAACGGAATGGGTCAAGTCAATCACATCATTCTCCTAATGATGTGACCCCGTTAATCAAATGACAACTCATGTCTATGGTTAGGAAACTTAACCATCTTTGATTAATGAGCTAGTTAAGTAGAGGCATACTAGTGACACTCTGTTTGTCTATGTATTCACACATGTACTAAGTTTCCGGTTAATACAATTCTAGCATGAATAATAAACATTTATCATGATATAAGGAAAAGTTTCCGGTCAACCCAATTTTATTGATTTGACACAAGGGGAGCCAAAGAATATTCTCAAGTATTAGCAGCTGAGTTGTCAATTCAACCACACCTGGAAACTTGATATCTACAGCAAAGTGTTTAGTAGCAAAGTCATATGATAGTAGTGGTAACGGTGGCAAAAGGTAACGGTAGCAAAAGTAATATTTTTGGGTTTTGTAGTGATTGTAACAGTAGCAACGGAAAAGTAAATAAGCGAATAACGATATAGGAAAAGCTCGTAGGCATTGGATCGATGATGGAGAATTATGCCGGATGCGATCGATGATGTAACATTCATAACCTAGGGTGACACAGAACTAGCTCCAGTTCATCAATGTAATGTAGGCATGTATTCCGAATATAGTCATACGTGCTTATGGAAAAGAACTTGCATGACATCTTTTGTCCTACCCTCCCGTGGCAGCGGGGTCCTATTGGAAACTAAGGGATATTAAGGCCTCCTTTTAATAGAGTACCGGACCAAAGCATTAACACATAGTGAATACATGAACTCCTCAAACTACAGTCATCACCGGAAGTGGTCCCGACTATTGTCACTTCGGGGTTGCCGGATCATAACACATAGTAGGTGACTATAGACTTGCAAGATAGGATCAAGAACTCTTATATATTGATGTGAACATAATAGGTTCAGATCTGAAATCGTGGCACTCGGGCCCTAGTGACAAGCATTAAGCATAGCAAAGTCATAGCAACATCAATCTCAGAACATAGTGGATACTGGGGATCAAACCCTAACAAAACTCACTCGATTACATGATAAATCTCATCCAACCCATCACCGTCCAGCAAGCCTACGATGGAATTACTCACACATGGCGGTGACCGTCATGAAATTGGTGATGGAGGAAGGTTGATGATGACGATGGCGACGGATTCCCCTCTCCAAAGCCCCGAACGGACTCCAGATCAGCCCTCCCGAGAGAGTTTAGGGCTTGGCGGTGGCTTCGTATCGTAAAATGTGATGAATCCTTTGATGAGGCTACGTACCTAGGGTAGGGGCACGGACCCGTCCAAAGAGCCCTACCCAAGGACATCCCTAGAAGAAATCACCTATCAATCGACTTGAAGGTACCCCACTCAACAGGTTCAAGACACTCGACCAAGAAGCTACCACTCGACCATGAAGCTAATCACTCGACTGCCAGGAGACCTACAGTCACTCCGTAGGCAAACGGTCAGCTGTTAAGTAGTCTTCATGGTCATTATAGCACTTTATTAGAGGCGTTACCAGTAACGCCCAATCTTAAATGTACCTTAAACCCTGCATTACTGAGGGCGGGAGGGGGCCGGCGAACTCTATATAAGCCACCCTCCTCCTCAGTATGAAGGGTTCGCACCCCTGTAATCCATACACGCATAATCCAGTCGACCGCCTCCGGGCTCCGAGACGTAGGGCTATTACTTCCTCCGAGAAGGGCCTGAACTCGTAAACCTCGCGTGTAACAACTTCCCAATAGCTAGGATCTAGCCTCTCCATACTCACCCCCCTACATAACTGTCAGAGTCGGAACCACGACAGTTGGCGCCCACCGTGGGGCAGGAATCTTAGCACTTAGTTGGAGAAGTTGTGATCTTTTCCGATCCCTTTGATCATGGTTTCTTGCGGAGTTTTGGTGGAGGGCCGCGAGATCCGTCTCGGCGCGCTCACCTTCATAGCCGATGACTCCGCCTGGCTTCAGGAGGCACCACTCGACATCGACGCGCTCCCCGTCCGCGGCGCGACGCACTTCCGCGCATGCATTCGTGGCGTCCTCCTGCGGCAGCCGTCGACCCAGTATCGGTCGACCCCTGTGTCGTCTCCCCACCCTGTCTCCCACCAGCGCAAGCGCTCCGGTCGGTCGAGACTTCAGCGGTGGGTGAAGCACGTCGTGGCCCGCCAGTCGGCAGCCCCATAAGTTGCGGCAATCGAGCCCGTCGAGTCCCTTTATGGCCTGTTCGACCTGTCGACTGGCTCCGTGGGGACCGCATCCGTGTGCGACAGCAGCGACCCAGCGGCTAAGGTTCTGGCGGTCTATGGGGCACATAGTCCCCCCGGTTTCCCCCACGCTGACGGAGCTACGGGCGGAGGCGACCCGTCGCGTCCCCACGATGAGTATCTGCCCGAACCTCTCTCGTCGTTACAGCGAGAGGAGCTTCGCCGCCGGAACATGGACGCACTCCACACTCCTATTGTCGGGGAAACCCCCGAGGCCCGGGCCTTGGAGGACATGCGCCTTGCTAACCTGGCCGAGCGCACTCGACTGGAGAATCTCCAGCGAATACTCGACGAGCAAGCGCGTCAGTGGGCTCCCGAGTCCAGTCGACGTCCGCTAGCTCCCGAGTCCAGTCGGCGCCGGCTCTTCTCACTGCCTCAAGTATATCGAACCCTAGTTCAGAATTTGGCCGCTGCAGCCCGTATAGCATAATCAATTCAGCCATCCCAGTCAGAGGCAGGCAGAGGCTTGTTGCATATCAGAGCACTGCTCCGGGCGGCGGGAAACCAGAACTCTGCTGTCTCTCAGTCGCGGAACAGGATCCACAGTCGATCTGTCGCAACAGATACAGTCGAGTCGGCTCACAGCCCGAGATCGCCCCTGAGGCGTGAGGGACGTGGTGACCGGCGTGACCAGTACAGGAGGAATGAGCAGTATGATCACCGATTCGACCGTGATGATCGACGTCGAGTGCCAACCCCTCCCCCGAGGAGTGGGTCATATGCGCCTCGACGACAAGATGACAGATGCCCTCATAGTGTTGGGCAGAGGATTCCAGTCGACCCCAGAGACCCAGGCTTTGATGCGAGGTCTATCCTCGTTCAAGGTTTGGTCGACAGGAATAGGGCTCATCGAGAGGGCCACAACAGAGATGCGCCTGCCAGCAGCAGCAGAGTACGTGTTTCAGGGCCAGAGTGCTTCAGTCGAGCCATCAGGGCCGCAGTGATTCCTCCCAATTTCAGGCTAGCAACTGGAGTCAGCAAGTTCACCGGCGAGTCCAAGCCTGACACTTGGCTCGAAGATTATCGAGTGGCTGTACAGATTGGCGGTGGCAATGATGAAGTGGCCATGAAGCATTTGCCTCTTATGTTGGAGGGCTCAGCCAGAGCGTGGTTGAATCAGTTGGCACCTAGCAGCATTTACACCTGGGAGGACCTCTCCCGAGTGTTTGTCATGACCTTTGAAGGAACATGCAAACGACCTGCAGGCCTCACAGAGTTACGGTCTTGCGTGCAGAAGCCGAATGAAACACTGAGGGATTAGATCCCGAGGTGGATCATGCTGCACCACACAGTTGAGAACGTGCCAGACCATCAAGCAGTTTGCGCTTTCAAAGAGGGCGTTAAATACAGAGAGTTGAATCTGAAGTTCGGTCGAACTGGAGAGATGTCTCTGAATCGGATGATGGAGATCGCCACCAAGTACGCTAACGAAGAAGATGAAGATCGACTCCGGAGTGGCAAGCAGAAAGCAGTCGCCCAGGAAACCGGAGGCAATTCCAGTCGGAAGCAGAAGCGGAAGGCCGAGCCAGCCGCTCCTGGGGAGGCCCTAGCCGTAGCCCAGGGAAACTTCAAGGGAAAACCCAAAGGCCCCTGGAAGCCCAAGAAAGTCAAGGATCAAGATGGAAATGATGTTTTGGATCTGCCATGCCACATCCACACCAAGAAGGATGAAGAGGGTAATTTTATTTACCCAAAGCATACCACTCGACAGTGCCGGCTCCTGATCCAGCAGTTCCAAGGAAAGCAGTCCAAGGATAAGGAAAAAGAGTTGGACAGAGTCGAGGACAAGGAAGACAGTGACGATGGATACCCCCAAGTCAATTCCACCCTGATGATTTTTGCCGATGTCGAGAGCAAAAGTCGACTGAAAGTCATTAACCGAGAGGTGAACATGGTTGCCCCGGCAACACCCAGTTACCTGAAGTGGTCTCAGACTGCCATCACATTCGACCAGTCTGATCACCCGACGCACATTGCCACCCCTGGGAGGCAAGCTTTGGTGGTCGACCCAATTGTTGAAGGCACTCGACTGACTAAAGTCCTGATGGATGGTGGTAGCGGCCTGAACATACTGTATGCTGAAATATTGAAAGGAATGGGCATTCCGATGTCCAGGCTCAGCACCAGTAACATGAGTTTCCACGGAGTCATCCCTGGGAAGAAAGCCCAATCACTCGGCCAGATCGCTCTTGATGTGGTTTTCGGTGATTCAAAGAATTACCGCAAGGAAAAGTTGACATTCGAGGTTGTGGACTTCCAAAGTGCTTATCACGCCATTTTGGGCAGGCCAGCTTACGCACGCTTCATGGCCCGACCATGTTACGTGTATCTCAAACTGAAGATGCCTGGCCCCAAAGGGGTAATCACTGTTACAGGCAATCGGAAGAAGGCAGAAGAGTGCTTTCAGAAAGGCTCAAAGATTGCAGATGCTCAGATGGCAGTGGTCGAGCTGCAAGAGTATCAAAAGACTGCCGATCCGAGTGAATTGCTACGGGCCAAGAAGCCTGCTTCAAAGTCAGCTTTTCAGTCAACCGGTGAAACAAAGACGGCTCACATTCACCCGACCGACCCCGACGCCGCTCCGACTCACATCTCGATGACGCTCGACTCCAAATAGGGAGGAGCGCTCATCCAGTTCCTCCGTGAGAACTGGGACGTCTTCGCATGGAAGCCTTCTGACATGCCTGGAGTTCCCAGGGGGCTGGCTGAGCACCGTCTGCGAGTTGACCCGAAGTTCAAGCCTGTGAAAGAAAATCTTCGACGGTCCGCCGTCCAGAAGAGGAAAGCCATTGGCGAGGAGGTGGCTCGGCTCTTAGCAGCGGATTTCATCCGAGAGATTTACCACTCCGAGTGGCTCGCCAATGTCGTCATGGTCCCCAAAAAGGACAAGTCACTTCGCATGTGCATTGATTCCAAACATATCAATCGGGCCTGCTCGAAAGATCATTTCCCTCTCCCCCGCATCGACCAGATAGTGGACTTGACCGCGGGATGTGAGCGTTTGTCTTTTCTAGATGCTTATTCAGGGTACCATCAGATCCGTCTGTATGGACCCGACGAGATCAAAACGGCTTTCATCACCCCATTTGGGTGCTTCTGTTATGTCACCATGCCCTTCGGCCTCAAGAATGCTGGAGCCACGTTCACGTTCATGAGGATGATTCAGAAGTGTTTGCTCACTCAGATCAGTCGAAACGTAGAAGCATACATGGATGATATTGTGGTTAAGTCACGGAAAGGTTCCGACCTACTAACTGACCTTGCTGAAACCTTTGATATCCCCAGGAGATATGATATCAAGCTCAATCCATCAAAATGCACATTCGGAGTTCCAGGTGGAAAGTTACTCGGTTTTCTCGTTTCTGAACGAGGAATCAACGCTAACCCTGAGAAAGTTGGCACCATACTCCGGATGAAGCGCCCCGTGCGTATACACGATGTCCAGAAGCTCACAGGTTGCTTGGCCGCTCTAAGTCGATTCATTTCTCGACTCGGTGAGAAAGCGTTGCCTCTTTACCGACTGATGAAGAAGTCTGACAAGTTTGAGTGGACTCCAGAAGCTGACACAGCGTTTGCAGAACTCAAAGCTCTGCTCTCCACCCAGCCGGTGCTTGCTGCCCCAATCAGCAAAGAGCCTCTGCTGCTGTACATTGCGGCCACGGGACATGTTGTCAATACAGTACTCACGGTCGAGCGGGAAGAAGAAGGAAGGGCCTTCAGAGTTCAGCGCCCAGTCTATTATCTGTCTGAAGTTTTGACCCCTTCAAAACAAAGATACCCTCACTACCAGAAGCTTGTATATGGGATTTACATGACCACGAAGAAGGTTGCGCATTACTTCTCTGACCACTCCATTACATTCGTCAGCGATGCCCCATTGTTAGAGATTCTGCATAACAGAGATGCAACCGGTCGAGTGGCCAAGTGGGCGATTGAACTCCTTCCCTTGGATATCAAGTTTGAAGCAAAGAAGGCTATCAAGTCCCAAGCAATTGCAGATTTCGTCGCCGAGTGGATTGAACAGCAACTTCCGACTCAAGTTCACTCGGAGTACTGGACCATGTTCTTCGATGGATCTAAGATGCTGAATGGTTTCGGTGCTTGAGTAGTTCTAGTCTCCCCCCGAGGAGATAAGCTCAGATACGTTCTCCAGATTCACTTCGATTCCTCCAACAATGAAGCAGAGTATGAAGCACTTCTGTATGGGTTGCGCATGGCCATTTCACTCGGTGTTCATCGCCTCATGGTCTATGGCGACTCAGATTTGGTGGTTAATCAGGTGATGAAGGAGTGGGACGTCAGAAGTCCGGCCATGACTGGTTATTGCAATGCGGTGAGAAAGCTAGAAAAGAAATTCGAGGGGTTAGAGCTTCATCACATCCCCCGACTGAAAAATCAAGCAGCTGATGATCTGGCAAAGATAGGCTCCAAGAGAGAAGCCATTCCCAGCAATGTGTTTCTGGAGCACATCCGCTCACCGTCAGTCCAGGAGGATCCTTTCACAGAAGAAGCCCCACAACCGAAAAGTGCTACAGATCCGACTGAAGTCAAAGTTCCTGCTGTGGTCGACCTGATCATGGAAGTCTTGGCAATCACTCCCGACTGGACGATACCGTACATCGCGTATATCCTAAGGAAAGAGCTCCCAGAGGGCGAAGAAGAGGCTCGACAGATCGTCCGCCGATCCAAGGCCTTCACAGTCATAAAGGGGCAGTTGTATAGAGAAAGCGCGACTGGAATCGGTCAGAAATGCATAACACCAGAAGAAGGTCGGATGATCCTTGTTGATATCCACTCGGGGACCTGTGGCCACCATGCATCCTCTTGGACCATTGTGGCTAAAGCATACCGAGCAGGATTTTACTGGCCTAGAGCAAATGAGATGGCGAAAGAAATAGTCGACAAATGTGGAGGCTGCCAGTTCTACTCCAACATGTCACACAAGCCTGCATCAGCCCTGAAGACCATTCCACTCGTCTGGCCCTTTGCTGTCTGGGGACTAGACATGGTTGGTCCACTGAGAACAGGCAGGAGCGGATTCAGGCATGTGCTTGTGGCAGTCGACAAGTTCACCAAATGGATTGAAGCCAAGCCTATCAAGAACCTCGACGCTGGCACTACTATCAGTTTCGTCAGAGGACTAACATTCAGATATGGAGTCCCTCATAGCATCATCACTGACAATGGGTCAAACTTCGATTCGGACCAGTTCAGAGCTTTTTGCGCCTCTCAAGGCACATGAGTTGACTACGCGTCGATCGCGCATCCTCAGTCGAATGGACAAGCTGAAAGAGCAAATGGTTTGATTCTCAAAGGACTGAAGCCTCGGCTGATGCGTGATCTCAAGAACACGGCAGGTGCTTGGGTCGACGAGCTTCCGTCAGTTCTGTGGGGATTGAGGACCACCCCTAACTGGTCGACTGGAAGAACTCCATTCTTTCTGGTTTATGGAGCCGAAGCGGTTCTGCCAAGTGATCTTCTTCACAACGCGCCCCGAGTCGAGCTTTACACCGAAGATGAAGCAGAACAGGCCCGGCAAGACGCAGTCGACCTCCTAGAGGAAGAGAGGGAGATGGCCATGATCAGATCGACCATTTATCAGCAAGACTTGCGTCGATTCCACACCCGGAATGTGAAGAGTCGAGCCTTCCAAGAAGGAGATTTGGTCCTCCGAGTGGATCAACAGAAACCACACAAGCTTGCTCCTACTTGGGAAGGCCCCTTCATCATCACCAGAGTCCTCCACAATGGAGCGTATCACCTCTACAATGTTGATCGCCAGATCGACGAGCCTCGAGCTTGGAATGCGGAACTACTCCGCCCCTTTTACACTTGAGCTCTCCCTTGGACGAGTTGTAATAAGAAAAGTTCCTGCAGTTCGTTTTTATCAAAGGCAAGAGTGTTCCATTAATTGTTGTCACTATTGTTTACATACAAAATCCCCCAGTGGGTGACTTAGCTGCGAATCCGTTTCGCCTAAGTTTGAAAAAATCCTACCGAGTGGAGAGCGATCCTCCCACTCGGGGGCTTAGCTGCAGCCCAGTGCTCTCCTAAGTGTTTAAAAATCCTACCGAGTAGAGAGCAAACCTCCCACTCGGGGGCTTAGCTGCAGTCCAGCACTCGCCTAAGTGTTTAAAAATCCTACCAAGTGGAGAGCAAACCTCCCACTCGGGGGCTTAGCTGCAGCCCAGTGCTCGCCTAAGTGTTTAAAAATCCTACCGAGTGGAGAGCGATCCTCCCACTCGGAGGCTTAGCTGCAGTCCAGCACTCGCCTAAGTCCTCTTACTTAGAGACTTAGCTGCAGTTCGGCGCTCGCCTAAGTTTGAAAAAATCCTACCGAGTGGAGAGCGATCCTCCCACTCGGGGGCTTAGCTGCAGTCCAGCACTCGCCTAATTCTCTCACTTAGAGACTTAGCTGCAGTCCGGCACTCGCCTAAGTTTGAAAAAATCCTACCGAGTGGAGAGCGATCCTCCCACTCGGGGGCTTAGCTGCAGTCCAGCACTCGCCTAAGTTCTCTCACTTAGAGACTTAGCTGCAGTCCGGCACTCGCCTAAGTTTGAAAAAATCCTACCGAGTGGAGAGCAATCCTCCCACTCGGGGGCTTAGCTGCAGTCTAGTAATCGCCTAAGTTCTCTCACTTAGAGACTTAGCTGCAGTCCGGCACTCGCCTAAGTTTGAAAAAATCCTACCGAGTGGAGAGCGATCCTCCCACTCGGGGGCTTAGCTGCAGTCCAGC
This sequence comes from Triticum aestivum, assembly GCF_018294505.1. Lineage (NCBI taxonomy): Eukaryota > Viridiplantae > Streptophyta > Magnoliopsida > Poales > Poaceae > Triticum > Triticum aestivum. The sequence goes on from NC_057812.1 coordinate 685,762,938, forward strand.
ACTCGCCTAAGTTCTCTCACTTAGAGACTTAGCTGCAGTCCGGTACTCGCCTAAGTTTGAAAAATCCTACCGAGTGGAGAGTGATCCTCCCACTCAGGGGCTTAGCTGCAGCCCAGTGCTCGCCTAAGTGTTTAAAAATCCTACCGAGTGGAGAGCAAACCTCCCACTCGGGGGCTTAGCTGCAGTCCAGCACTCGCCTAAGTGTTTAAAAATCCTACCAAGTGGAGAGCAAACCTCCCACTCGGGGGCTTAGCTGCAGCCCAGTGCTCGCCTAAGGTCATTCCGAGTGAAGATCAAGTTTCACTCGACGAATCAAATCATGAAGATGCCCAACGAGAAATCGATTTCGGATAAAGCCTAAAAGGTCCCAGACCTCAAAGTACTCGAGCCCGTGGCTCGGCAAAGTTCAACTGTTACAAGTCCACTCGGCATCCCGAGGCAAATTTAAGGCAGAGTTTAATGGATTACAAAATACACTCGGCATTCCGAGGCAAGTTTTTTCATTCCTCAGGAGGAGGAGGACTGGCAGGGGCGACAAACTCATCCAAGTCGATCGCGTCTGCGATACGGGTAGCAGCAGCAATAAATGTCTCCATGAAATCCTGGGAGTTGTGCTTCCTCGTGTTGGCGACTTGGATGGCGGCCAGCTTCTCCTCCCGCACCTCCTTGCAATGCACGCGGACCAGAGACAGAGGCACGTCAGCGCCACACCGAGCTGAAGACTTCTTCCACTCCTGCACTCGGTCAGGGATTCCGTTGAGTCGAGTCATCAGAGACTCGAGGTCATTCTGGAGCGTAGACTCTGGCCAAAGCGTCGGGTCGATCCGCGTCATGGCAACTTTCAGTCGAGCCAAGTAATCCACGACGCCATCAACACGAGATTCCAGTCGGAGCAGGTTCATGGCAGCTTCATCTTTCACCGGAGAGTTGATTGGATCCAAACCTGTTTCGATCCGCCCAGTCTCCTCTTCAAAGTTCTGGCAAAGTTCTACACGACCCAAGGATAAGTCAAATTTCGTAAAACTGAGTCGACACAAAAAAAATAATCGGAACTGAATGTGCACCTTCGAGCTTGATGTACAACTTCTTGGCAAAACTCCTCAAGTAGCCCTCCAGGTCGTCCCTCCTACGAGTGATGCCTTCCATCTTCACGCCCAAGAGGAGGTTCTCCTTGTTCCAATTTGCAGTCAACCTGTTGGCTTCATTCAGAGCGGTCTGCAACCTGGTATTCTCTTTTTCCAATTGGTCGACCGAAGCCAGCTTCTGTGTGGCCAGAGCAGTCTTGTCATCAGCCTCCTTACGGGCAGCAACCAAGTCCTGATACTTCTTCGCTAGAGCTTCTTTTAGTTTTTCTGCAAAAAAATGATGATTGAGTCGGAGAAAGCGAAAAGATACTCAAGCCTAAAAACTAACCAGTCGACAAAGGCGTCTTACCTGCGGCGCCGTCTCTGACCTTCTGCAGCTCTGTCCTGGCCAGCTCCAGATCAAGGTTCATTTGAATTTGCTGCTTCTCCAAGTCAGCCAAGCGGGTTCCAAGATCACAAGATCTCTGAAGTCAAAGGGGAGGAGTTACAATTTCAGTAAAAAAAAGCAACAAAGGCAATAAATATTAAGACTACGGTCGACTGCCAGCAGTCCACCATAGTCTCGGGGACTACACCCAGTGGGTGCACTTAGCATGCCCCCACCGGCTCCTATCCCACCTGACCGACCCCTGAAGTCGAGCCCAAGACAAGTTGCTTCCGAGCAGCTAAGAGACAATAATGGAGTTTCTAAGACTACAACCGAAGCGAAACATTCTTCAGTAGCCTCGGGGACTACACCCAGTGGGTGCACTCAGCGTGCCCCCACAGTAAAAAAGAAGAGAAAGACGTCGACTGCCCGCAGTCGACAGGATACCGTTCCATTCGACATGACCCGATCAGACAGAGTGAAGAAACTCAACTACAACGACTACAGTCAACTGCCAGCAGTCCACCGTAGTCTCGGGGACTACACCCAGTGGGTGCACTTAGCATGCCCCCACTCGTCCAAGAATTGGCAAACACACCCAGTGGGTGTACAAACTTAAAGATCTTCGGAAAAGAGATTCTTCAAAGGACATATTGAAACAGACCAGGTGTTGAAGTTGACTGACCTGGACATTGCTCTGAAGAGCCGAGCTTGCGTCATAAGCCGCCTGGCAAGCCTCCCGAGCCACTTTCACCTGTTCCATCATGATTCCAGCCTGGCGAACAGCCTCCTTCGCAGTAGCCGCTTGGTCCTCAGGGACGGGGTACGCAGCAAAAAGCGAAGACGGATCCGCAGTCGACGCTGAAGGCCGCACACTCGTCAGAGGAACAGCAAAAGTCACGGAAGCCCGAGTGGGTTCGCCATCGTCCCGAACTACGGCCTCAGGCGCCAGAGTGGATTGCGGAGTCTTGCCAGCCAACGCCTTCTTCTTCCTCTTCACCCTCAGTGGTTCGTTATCATCATCGTCCGGGAGGTCAATAACATGAGGAGGAGCTGCAAGGAAAACATTCAATCGACCAGAGTCGCAATAAAGTTTCAGTCGACTCGAAAGCAGGACGTCAGTGATCGTACCAGGGTTGGAGGTGACAGCGTCCTCCATCTCTTGGTCGTCGTTCCTGGCGGAGACCTCAGACGTTGCACCACTGCAAATCTCGAAAGTTAGTCAGTTGGCCCAGTGAATCGACCAAGGATCCGTCCACAGTCGACAAAGGAAAGCAAGTGTTATTATTACCCGGAAATGGTGGGAACAGCTATCTTCATCTTGGGCAAGGCCTTGGGCGGCTTGGATGGCGTCGCTCGTGGGTGCTTGGGAGCCTTCCCAGTCGGCGGAGGAGAAGAAGTCCGAGGGCGTTTCGACGACTGCCCAACAGGAGCAGTCGCCTTGCCACGTTCCTGCGCTGGATCGTGGGTGAGCTTGGATCGCCCCTCCGGGCGGGAGGGTTCAGCATCCTCCTCCTCTTCGCTGGAGAAGATGTCGTTGCCTTCCTCTCCCTCACCGTCGGACTCCCACTTGCCCTGGTCGTCCCCGCTCTCGCCTCCGCTCCCCTCACCTTCCTCAGTCGACCCTTGTGCCCCGTTGGGCGTCGAGTACATCTTAGTGGTCGCCTGGAAGGCAACAGACAGGACGTAAGTCAATCGACTTACCCAAAGAAGACCAATACAGAAGGCCAGATATCCGACATAAAGACATACCTGATCCACTTCATATGAGTTGTCGAGTGGAATTACCCTTCTGGCTCCTCGGGGGTTGTCTTTGTTCCCCGTGATGCTTGACAGCCACCCCTCCAGCATCTCGTCGGTGACCTCCTCCGGGTGGATCCGAGTGGTGTCGTCGAGGCCAGAATACAGCCACATCGGGTGGTCTCGCACCTGGAGCGGTTGGATGCGCCTCTGGAGAAAGACCTCTAACAGGTCCATCCCAGTCACCCCCTCACGGACAAGCTCAACCACTCGACCCGCCGATACCTTGACTTGGGCCCTTTCCTCTGGCGTGACTTTCAGAGAGACAGGCTTCTCGGCTCGGTCGAGGGAAAAAGGAGGAAGACCAGTCGACTGTCCGGGGGTCGCCTGGTCCTGGCAGTAGAACCAGGTCGACTGCCAGCCGCGGACCGACTCCGGGAAGGTGATAGAGGGGAAACAGCTCTTCCCCCTCGTTTGGATTGCCAGGCCCCCGCACAGCTGGATCACTTGCGTTTTCTCATCACTCGACTTGGCCTTTTTTACCAACTGAGAGCGGCAAGTAAAAATATGCTTAAAAAGCCCCCAATGCAGACGGCAACCCAGGAAGGCCTCGCACATGGAAATGAACGCGGCAAGATAGACTATGGAGTTGTGGGTAAAGTGATGGAGCTGCGCTCCGAAGAAATTCAAGAAGCTCCGGAAGAATGGATGGGGAGGCAGAGAAAACCCTCGGTCGATGTGGGTGGCGAGGAGCACGCACTCACCGTCGCGGGGTTGAGGTTCGATCTCCCCCCCCGGGAGACGCGTAGCCTCGTGGGGAATGGCTCCTCCCTCAACCATGTCGTCGAGATCTTCCTGCCGGAGCACCGATGGCATCCAGTCGCCCTGAATCCAACCCTTGGGCAGGGCGGTCCGGGAGGAAGATCCGCCTCGTGCAGACCTCTTTCCTTTCCCCGCCGCCGCCACCTTCTTCGCGGGCTCCAAAGCAGTGGTCTTGCCCTTCACCATCGTCGCCAGCGAGGTCTCACACGGGCTAACGGTGCTAGGGTACGGCCGAAGGTTACGGGAGGGCTGGCAAAGGGAGAGAGGAAGAAGGAAGAAGAAGAGAAGCGCACGACTTGGAATACCCGAGCCGGCAACTTATAAGGGGCCGCTCCCGAGTGGCTGACTGGTAGGCCCAGGCAGTCCAGTCAAATCCCGCAGCAGACGCGCACGCAGCACGTGGCGAAAAAGGCGACGCGAGGATCGAGGAGTTTCCGCTTTATCACTTCCGATTACTGCGGCTGCTCCCGTCTCGCGCACTTCCCAAAATCCGAATCCCGTGAGATCCGCGGGCCGCAGAACCACTTGCCAAAAATAGAGTGTCCCGCTCGCACCAATACTCGGCATGTCGCAAGCAAAGATATTCACTCGACGAAAGGCCTGGAATGGATCAAGGCGACTGAAAGAGGTTGATGACGTCATCCGTGACAACTGACCCTAAACGAGGCACTCATACAACCCCAAAGAACCAGTCGGAAAGGATCCCCAACTCTTTCCCCACTCTAACCTCGATCCATTCGGGGGCTAATGATGAGGCTATGTACCTAGGGTAGGGGCACAGACCCGTCCAAAGAGCCCTACCCAAGGACATCCCTAGAAGAAATCACCTATCAATCGACTTGAAGGTACCCCACTCGACAGGTTCAAGACACTCGACCAAGAAGCTACCACTTGACCATGAAGCTAATCACTCGACTGCCAGGAGACCTACAGTCACTCGTAGGCAAACGATCAGCTGTTAAGTAGTCTTCATGGTCATTATAGCACTTTATTAGAGGCGTTACCAGTAACGCCCAATCTTAAATGTACCTTAAACCCTGCATTACTGAGGGCAGGAGGGGGCCGGCGAACTCTATATAAGCCACCCTCCTCCTCAGTATGAAGGGTTCGCAACCCTGTAATCCATACACGCATAATCCAGTCGACCGCCTCCGGGCTCTGAGACGTATGGCTATTACTTCCTCCGAGAAGGGCCTAAACTCGTAAACCTCGCGTGTAACAACTTCCCAATAGCTAGGATCTAGCCTCTCCATACTCACCCCCCTACATAACTATCAGAGTCGGAACCACGACATCCTTCTCTCTGTTTTTTTCTCCCCGAAAGTGAATATATGGAGTCAGGGTTGAGGTCGGTGGAGCGTCAGGGGGCCACGAGGCAGGGGGTGCGCCCCCACTCTCATGGACAGGTGGAGCCCCCCCTGACGTGGATCTTCCTTCTAGTATTTTTATATATTCCAAAATAATTCTCCGTTGATTTTCAGGTCATTTTGAGAACATTTATTTTTGCACAAAAATAACACCATGGCAGTTCTGCTGAAAACAACGCCAGTCCGGGTTAGTTCCATTCAAATCATGCAAGTTAGAGTCCAAAACAAGGGCAACCGTGTTTGGAAAAGTAGATACGACGGAGACGTATCAACTCCCCCAAGCTTAAACCTTTGCTTGTCCTTAAGCAATTCAGTTGATAAACTGAAAGTGATAAAGAAAAACTTTTACAAACTCTGTTTGCTCTTGTTGTTTTAAATATGTAAAGCCAACATTCAGGTTTTCAGCAAAGATTATGAACTAACCATATTCACAATAACATTTAGGTCTCATGTTTACTGATATCAATGGCATAATCAACTAGCGAGCAATAATAATAAATCTCGGATGACAACACTTTCTCAAAAAATCATGATATGATATGACAAGATGGTATCTCGCTAGCCCTTTCTGAGACCACAAAACATAAATGCAGAGCACTTTTAAAGATCAAGGACCGACTAGACATTGTAATTCATGGTAAAAGAGATCCAGTCAAGTCATACTCAATGTAAACTAATAGTAATGGATGCAAATGACAGCGGTGCTCTTCAACTAGTGCTTTTTAAGGATGATGACTCAACATAAAAGTAAATAGATAGGCCCTTCGCAGAGGGAAGCAGGGATTTGTAGAGGTGCCAGAGCTCAGTTTTGAAATAGATATGAATAATATTTTGAGCGGTATATTTTCATTGTAAACATAACAACCGAGAGATCTCGTTATCTTCCATGCTACACACATTATAGGCGGTTCCCAAACAGAATGGTAAAGTTTATACTCCACCTCCACCAACAAGCATCAATCGATGGCTTACTCGAAACAACGCGTGCCTCCAACTAACAAGAGTCCCGGGGAGTTTTGTTTGCAGTTATTTTGATTTGATTTGCATAAAGCATGGGACTGGGCATCCTGGTGACCAGCCACTTTCTCGTGAGTGAGGAGCAGAGTCCACTCCTCTTGAGAATAACCCGCCTAGCATGGAAGATACAGACAACCCTAGTTGATACATGAGCTGTTCGAGAATACAAAATAGAATGTTTATTTGAAGGTTTAGAGTTTGGCACATACAAATTTACTTGGAACGGCAGGTAGATACCGTATACAGGTAGGTATGGTGGACTCATATGGAATAACTTTGGTGTTTATGGAATTGGATGCACAAGCAGTATTCCTGCTTAGTACAAGTGAAGGCTAGAAAAAGACTAGGACGCGACCAGCTAGAGAGCGACAACAGTCATGAACATGCATTAAAATTAATCAACACCGAATGCAAGCATGAGTAGGATATAATGCACCATGAAAATAAATATCGTAGAGGCTATGTTCATTTTGCTTCAACTACATGCGTGAACATGTGCCAAGTCAAGCCACTCGAGTCGTTCAAAAGAGGATACCACCCTATCATACCACATCACAACCATTTTAATAGCATGTTGGCACGCAAGGTAAACCATTATAAGCTCCTAGCTAATTAAGCATGGCATAAGCAACTATAATCTCTAATTGTCATTGCAAACATGTTTATTCAGAATAGGCTGAATCAAGAACGATGAACTAATCATATTTACAAAAACAAGAGAGGTCGAGTTCATACCAGCTTTTCTCATCTCAATAAGTTCATCATATAATCATCATTATTGGCTTTCACTTGCACGACTAAACGGTGTGGATAATAATAATAGTGCACGTGCATTTGACTAAGCTAGAATCTGCAAGCATTCAATTCAAGAGAGAAGACAAAGTAATATGGGCTCTTTGTTAGATCAATAATAATGCATATGAAAGCCACTCAACATTTTCATTATGGTCTTCTCCTCTCGACCCCCAAAGAACAAGAAAAGAAATAAAAATATTTACACGGGAAAGCTCCCAACAAGCAAAAGAAGAACGAGAAATCTTTTTGGGTTTTCTTTTTAATTATTACTACTACAACATGAAAAGTAAACTAACTAAAAGCTACAACTAATTTTTTGTTTTTTATTAAGGTTTATCAAACACACAAGAAGAAAGTATAAAAAGGAAAATAAACTAGCATGGATGATACAACGAAAAAGTATGAGCACCGACAACTAGCAATGAGTGTGTGAACATGAATGTAATGTCGGTGAGAAATACGTACTCCCCCAAGCTTAGGCTTTTGGCCTAAGTTGGTCTATGGCCACGGCTGGCCTGGCGGATATCTAAAGTAATAGTTGGGGTCGTACTGAGAAGAATCCCCCTGGTACCACTGGTCGGCGATCTCTTCCGAATTACATTGATAAACTGACTGCCGGTGAGGATCAAATTGTTGTTCCAACTCTAGCTCTGTGGCTGGTGTGGGGTTTCGGTAGGCATGAATAGCCTCCGGCGGAACAAGGTACTTGCCTGCAGATAAGTCAAACAAAGAAGGGGCAGGCAAAGTAATAGTCTCAGGGTAATTTTTATCAAATATCAACTTGTACTTAAGCATCTTTTTCTTATTCTTAACGATAAAATCATGTGCTACCATACTCTTATAGTCTAGAAAAACAGGAGGCAACAACTTCTCTTCTTTCTCATAATGCCTAATAGGTATGTTAAAATGTGCAGCGAGGCGTGAGACAAAGATACCTCCCAAGACGGGGCCCTTAGTACGGTTAAGATTTAACTGCTTTGCAACAATAGCGCCCATACTAAATGTGTCATCACGGAACAAGGCGTGGCACAAAATAACAATATCAGGGGCACTAAGGTTGCCACAGTTCCCGCGACCAATTAAGCATCTACTAGCAAATATTGCAAAGTAACGTAAAACAGGAAAATGTATGCCAGTGATTCTTGCATCAAAAACTTTCCTAGTTTCCCCTACAACAATTGTATCAATAAACCCCTCCACATCGTCACGATGTGGTTCCTCTACACTGCCCTCAAAAGGGATCAAACAAACCCGACAAAAATCACGAAGTGACATCTCCTTATGCTCATCATATAAATAAAATTCTACCGTAGGTGGTGAGCTCCGAGCATGGAAATGAAAGTTTTGCACAAAGGTATTGGTGAGTAAGAGATACTGTTCGCGTTGGTCATAGAGGGAGGCGGTGAGGCCTGCATTCTCAGCCAACTCATAGAAATCATCATAAATCCCGGCTGCTCTTAAGAAATCATCACAAGGCCATTCACCTGGCCCGACCTCCGCGGTGCGAGGGAGATTATATTTGGGCCTCTTATCCTCCTCACTTTGCTTATCCTTCAAGCTTCGGCTCGATGAGCCCCTCAAAAATCTCTTCATCTTTTTCTAAAAATATCTGAAATTTTTAGCAACTTCAAAATAAAAGTGAACCAAACTCAACAATATTGATAGCAACTACTCCTACAAGTGCCTAGAGGCAATATCATGCATCAAAACTACTTTTGACCACATAAATTTGACATGCAAGCTCAAGAACAGGGTCACCTAAGCAGCAAAAATATGCAATGAATAAAGCACTAGAAAAAAACTAATTGGACCATTGGAGGAGTCACATACCAAAGAACAACCCCCCAAAGCAGTTTTGTGAATGGAGCTTTGAGCAAGGAGATCGAAAATGGCAGCAAAATGAGCTTGGACTCAGGTTTGAGCTGGCTAGTGATGTTTTTGGGAGGAAGGAGTGTGTGGTAGCTGGAATAAGTGGAGGGGAGCCATCGTGGGCCCACGAGGTAGGCGGCGCACCCAGGGGGTAGGACGCGCCCTCCACCCTCGTGGCTAGGTGCTTGCTCCCCCTGCTGTGTTTTCAGTGCTAGATATTCTCAAATATTCTAGAAAAATCATATTTAAATTTCAGGGCATTTGGAGAACTTTTATTTTTTGGGGTATTTTTATTGCATGGATAATTCAGAAAACAGACAAAAATTACTATTTTTGCTTTATTTAATATAAATAACAGAAAGTAAAAAGAGGGTACAGAGAGTTGTGTTTTCTAAATTCATCCATCTCATGCTCATCAAAAGGAATCCACTAACAAGGTTGATCAGGTCTTATTAACAAACTCATTCCGAATAATATGGAACCGGAGAATTTTCGAATAACACTAGGTTACCTCAACGGGGATATGCATGTCCCCAACAATAAGAATATCATATTTCTTCTTGACAACAGGAAGAGGAAATTCAAAACCTCCAATAGTAATAGTTGAAAATTTTCCATTAGAATTGATACTGTGGACATGAGGTTGTTTCCTCGGAAAGTGTACCGTATGCTCATTACCATTAACATGAAAAGTGACATTGCCTTTGGTGCAATCAATAACAGCCCCTGCAGTATTCAAAAAGGGTCTTCCAAGAATAATAGACATACTATCGTCCTCGGGAATATCGAGAATAACAAAGTCCGTTAAAATAGTAACATTTGCAACCACAACAGGCACATCCTCACAAATACCGACAGGTATAGCAGTTGTTTTGTCAGCCATTTGCAAAGATATTTTAGTAGGTGTCAACTTATTCAAATCAAGTCTACGATATAAAGAGAGAGGCATAACACTAACACCGGCTCCAAGAACACATAAAGCAGTTTTTACATAGTTTCTTTTAATGGAGCATGGTATAGTTGGTACTCTGGGATCTCCTAGTTTCTTAGGTATTCCACCCTTAAAAGTATAATTAGCAAGCATGGTGGAAATTTCAGCTTGCAGTATCTTTCTTTTATTAGTAACAATTTCCTTCATATATTTAGCATAAGGATACCAGTCAAACGCACACGCAAAAAGATAGGTCTAATCATTTCAGCAAAGCGCTCAAAATCCTCATCATCCTTTTTCTTGGATGGTTTAGGAGGAAAAGTCATGGGTTTCTGAACCCATGGTTCTCTTTCTTTACCGTGCTTCCTAGCAACAAAGTCTCTCTTATCATAACATTGATTCTTTGATTGTGGGTTATCAAGATCAACAACAGGTTCAATCTCTACATCATTATCATTACTAGGTTGAGCATCAATATGAACATCATTATTAACATTATCACTAGGTTCATGCTCATTACCAGATTGTGTTGCAGCATCAGAAATAGAAATATCATTGGGATTCTCAGCTGTGTCATCAACAGGTTCACTAGAGGCATGCAAAGTCCTATCATTTTTCTTTTTCTTCCTCTTAGAAGGACTAGGTGCATCAATATTAGTTCTCTGAGAATCTTGCTCAATTCTCTTAGGATGGCCCTCAGGATACAGAGGTTCCCGAGTCATTTTACCACCTCTAGTCATAACTCTAACAACATTATCATTTTTCTTACTATTTAACTCATTGAGCAAATCATTCTGAGCTTTAAGTACTTGTTCTACTTGAGTGGTAACCATAGAAGCATGTTTACTAATAAGTTTAGTTCACTCTTAACATTAGCCATATAATCACTCAAGTGTTCAATCATATAAGCATTATGTTTCAATTGTCTACCAACATAAGCATTAAAATCTTCTTGCTTAACCATAAAGTTATCAAACTCATCTAAGCATGGGCTATCAAACTTAGAAGGAGGGATTTCAGCCTTATCATATCTATAGAGAGAATTTACCTTTACTACCTGTGTCGGGTTATCAAGACCATGTATTTCTTCAATAGGCGGTAAATTAAGACCATGTATTTCTTCGATAGGAGGTAAATTCTTAACATCTTCAGCTTTAATACCTTTTTCTTTCATAGATTTCTTTGCCTCTTGCATTTCTTCAGGACTGAGAAATAGAATACCCCTTTTCTTCGGAGTTGGCTCAGGAGTTGGTTCAGGAATTGGATCAGGAAGGGTCCAATTATTTTCATTAGTCAACATATTATTCAATAGAATTTCAGCTTCATCAACAATTCTTTCCCTGAAAACACAATCAGCATAACTATTTAGGTGGTCTCTGGAAGCATCGGTTAGTCCATTATAAAAGATATCAAGTATCTCATTTTTCTTGAGAGGATGATCAGGCAAAGCATTAAGTAATTGGAGAAGCCTCCCCCAAGCTTGTGGGAGACTGTCTTCTTCAATTTGCACAAAATTATATATTTCCCTTAAAGCGGCTTGTTTCTTATGAGCGGGGAAATATTTAGCAGATAAGTAATAAATCATATCCTGGGGACTACACACACAACCAGGATCAAGAGAATTAAACCATATCTTAGCATCACCCTTTAATGAGAACGGAAATAACTTAAGGATATAATAATAGCGAGTTTTCTCATCATTAGTGAACAGGGTGGCTATATTATTTAATTTAGTAAGATGTGCCACAACAGTTTCAGATTCATAGCCATAGAAAGGATCACATTCAACTAAAGTAATTATCTCAGGATCAACAGAGAAATCATAATCCTTATCAGTAACAAAGATAGGTGAAGTAGCATAAGCAGGATCAAATTTCATTCTAGCATTCAAAGTTTTTTGTTTCAACTTAGCTAAAAGCTTCTTAAGATCACTCCTATCATTACAAGCAAGAAAGTCTCTAGCAGTTTCTTCATCCATAACATAACCCTCAGGAATAGCTGTCAGGACCCCGATTCCAAGTCACATCGTTCTAGCCGGTAACACCTCATATCACATTGCGACCTCACGCATGGTATCCCCACGGGTGTCGCCTTACCATGGCCCGGGACCGTTTGCGCCTTTTGGCTCATGTATATGATAGTGTCGTTAGCATCCATATGACAGAGAACCCGGGCCGACATGGCTAGTCGTGAACCCAAAGCGGCACAGACCTATGGAGACAGGCATACATGAATCACATCGAGCATGTCGGTCAACAGCGTGTGAATCTGGGCTGTAGCACTGGGCTAATAGGACTCCGGGGAACCCGGGCTGTAGCAGGCTAGGCAGGACTCCGGATGTCACCGTGTGACATTTCCCCGAAGGGACAGATATAGGAACGAAGTGAAACACATGCCGGCCAGTCAAGTGTCCTGAGCAGTAGTGCTGGGCTAGCAGGACTCCGATGAACCGGGCTGTAGCGGACTACTATGGCTCAAGGAGCACTAGAGTACATTTCCCCATAAGAGAGGCTGCCAAGGATAAACAACTAGATTGTCGAATCCCACACATACCAAGCATTTCAATCATACACACAATATGCTCGATATGTGCAAATACAACATGGCATCATAACAAAACTCTACAACTCAAGTACTTTATTTAAAGGCTCCAGAGAGCCATACATAACATGTTCATACAGGTAGGGGTCACATGACCCGCCACTCAAGTCATACAAGCATACAAGCACATGCGGAAGCAAATAGTCTGAGTACAGACACTAGAAAGAAAGAAGGCTTGTCGAAGCCTGTCTATCTACATAGGGCCCTCCATGGCCAGGATCACCACCTGTGTGGCAAGTTACTCATCGACTTCGAGGTCTACATAAAACCCATCGGAGGGGGCGGTGTTGTCGTATGAAAACAGTAATTGAAGCAACATGAGTACAAAGGTACTCATCAAGTCTTACAACAAAACCTACTATACATGCTCATTCTCAAGAAGGTGGTGGAGTTATTGCAGCAAGCCAGCTTTGACTCTTGGCTAAGCTATCCTACGAGACACCACTAGTAAAATAGTTTTCGCACACGAGTCCACTAATCACCAATGCAATACTCCACCAGGGATCCTCCCTCGTCATCCTACGAGAGGGCCATCCTCGGTACTCACACTTATCTTGAGTCTTTTAGTAGTAACCATTAACTTGTCTATGAACTGTATAGGCAACCAAGTAGTCCTTTACCGCGGACACGGCTATTCGAATAGTTTTATACCCTGCAGGGGTGTACTTTGTCACACATGTTTCCACCACTTAGCGTCTGCACACGACATGTGCTCGACAGACTTCAAGCGAAAGCCGACGTGGGTGTAGACCACGACCTGACTAACCGCACAAGTCTCTAGTCCAGGTTTATCGCCTATTCGGGTTCCATCCGCAAGGAAATCCGGCCGGGGTGTCCTCAACGGCCCCAAACGATGTGTACAGGGTCCCGAGATGCCAAACGGGCGCCCGACATACCCGGCCACAGTGTATCTATCGCATCATGGCCCACCCCTAGGGTCAGCGCTACGCACGGCCGCTAACACATAACCTACAAACACCAGAAACTAGTTGCAACTCCTGGACAGAGGACGAGAGCGGTCAATAAGTCGAGCGGGGTCATATCTCAGGGCCCAATGTGTGGTAGTAGCTATTCTTAAATCACACATACATATCTCAGTTCTTAGGGACGATCTTAATGAAACAACCCACCATGTAGTCCTACATGGCCTCTCATCGATACCTTTACCAAATCATGTTCAACACATCCCTCACATTACCGACATAATCATTTCGCTCTAGCCCATCACCCAGATGAACCAGACCTGACACAACTCTAAGCATAGCAGGCATAGCAAGGTAGGAAACACATACATGGTTCAATCAACTCCTACACATGCTAGTTGGTTTCATCTAGTTATTGTGGCAATGACAGGTCATGCAGAGGATAAGGGTTCAACTACCGCAACACACAGCAGTTTGAAACGTTGTTGTCTTAATGCAGTAAGTGAGAGCAGAAGCGAGAACATGGGATTGTATCGATATGATCAATGGGGCTGCTTGCCTGATGGAGTGGTAGTAGGGTACTGCCCTTCAGCTGGATACTCGGAGATATCCTCGGAGGCAGAACCTACCACGAAAGACACCACAGAACACATTCATCACATGGCAATATGCAACAATATGATGCATGCTATGACATGGCAATATGAGGTGTCCTGCCTAATGCAATGTGAAACAAGTTGAAAATGGGTCCATTTGAATCAATTCAAATGGAAGCTTAAGTTCTTATGCATTATAAGTGTATTAGCTTGTTTCACCTAAACAGCAAGGTTAAAGTGTTTTTTCATGCATGAAACCATTACAAATGGAAAGATTGAATTTTTTGATCATTTTTCATATATAAATTGTTTGATTTGGAGCTATGGTTGATTTTCTATGATTTTTAGAAGTTTTGGCTATTTTCTGGAATTTCCTATATAAGAATAAATCCAGAAAATAATTAACTGTGTCAGCACCGCGTCACTGTGACATCAGCGGGTCAAAAGGCGCCAGCCCAGGTCAAACCTGACTGGTGGGCCCCATCTGTCAGTGTCTCAGCTAACTAACAGAGTTAGTTAGTGTTTAGTTAGCACTAAACTAGATTAGTTAGGCCTTGGGCCCACATGTCAGTGTGAGAGAGAGTTAGTTAACGAGGTCATTAACCTCTAACAAAGTGATTAGGACTAATTAAAAACTAATCTAATTAAGTTAGGAGCGGCCCTACATGTTAGTGACTCAGGCGGGGTCAAACTGGGGTCAACCCGGGTCAAACTCGCCGGAGTTGACCCGGGGCTCGTCGCTGGCAAGGACAGGGACGGCGGAGGGGTGCGGGTTTCCTCCTCCGGTGACCATTTGGCCGGCGGAGGGCATCTACGTGACGCGGGCACTCGTCCGCGTCGAGTGGGGTAGGTGGTTGGGCCTGGGGTGGCCGGAGTTGTCGCCGGCGTCGAGTTTGGCGGCGGCCGGAGCTTGGGTGAGCTCGGACTCGTCGCTAGGGGCACAGAGAGGCGCGTGGGTTAGTGTGTTGAGTTCCTGGGCATGCGGTAGGGCTAGTGGACAAGGTGGCGCGGCCGTTGGGTGGCCGGAGCCTCGTCGGCGACGAGCTCCGCGGCGGCGCATGCGGGTGAGCTATGTGCAGTCACTACAGGGCTCGAGAGAGGGAACAGAGAGGGTGGGGAGGTAGCTAGGCTCACGGCGGTTGCGACGGAGCTGACGGCAAGGTCGGGGACGGCCTGCTGCGATGGTGACGACGAAAGGGGATCTCCGGCGGTGGCGGAGTCGGGCAGGTCGATGCGGTGGCTTCGGGGCACGCGAGCGCTCGGAGCTCGGCCTGCTCGACGGAGAGGAGGGTGGCGGAGCTCGTGGACACGGTAGGGCGGTGCAGAGACGAAAGTGGCTACGGCTACGGCGGCGAAACGGCGGCAGCTGCTTCGGCCATGGCGGAGGGAAACGAGGGAGAGAGGCAGGGGAGAGTGTGAGGTGCCCAGGGGGTCGGGGACGCGACGTGGAGGTCGTCCAGCCCGTCCAGCGGCGAAGCGGCAAGCAGGAGGTGGCGCACGGCGGTGCGCGCGCGTCGGGCACGCGCCCGTCCTCCTCGCAAAGGAGGAAGACGACATGGGAGGAGGCGGTAGTGGGCTGAGCCAGTTGGCTGGGCTGCCAGCTGGGCCGGCCAGGTGGGCTGCATAGCAGGTAGGTCCAGGTAACTCTCTCTCTCTCTCTTATTTGTCTGTTTTTATTTATTCTATTATTTGTGTAACTTTAGGGCTTTATTAAAAATGCCGGGGCATTTCCAAAAATCATAAAATTAATCATGGCTACTGCTTAGAATATATCCAACAGTAAACATTTTAGTTTATGATTATTTGAGCATTTAAAATATTTTATAGCATTTAAATGCCCAAATGCAAATACTATAAGGATTAATCCAATGACCTTAAGATGTCCTAGAAAAATGTTCACCATTTTTGTCAAAGGTTTTAACCCAAAACAAAAGGGTGGACTTTTTCGAAGGGCATTTCAGGTTCATTGAAAAAGTTTTTAGTAAACCCTAGTTGTTCCAGGGGGTGCTGGGGGTTCTATCATCCCCATTTCATCTTTCTGGGAAATTTAAACATGATGCAATCACTCTAATGCATGAACTAGATAGGGTGTGACAACTCACCCCCACTCAAAAGAATCTCGTCCCGAGATTTAGGATCCGTTGGGAAGAAAGTGGGGTACTCGAGTCAAAGACGATCCTCCCTTTCCCAAGTGGCTTCTTTTTCGGAATGGTGTGACCATTGAACCTTGAGAAACTTGATGTTATGGCGTCGAGTGGTACGCTCGGCTTGATCAAGGATACGAACGGATATTCCCGATATGAGAGATTATCTTGTAGATCAAACATTTCGTGGTCCACTCCACGGATAGGATCCGTGAAGCAACGCCTGAGTTGAGAAACGTGGAAGACATCATGGACTCTGGAAAGATGCAGAGGTAGTTCCAATTGGTAGGCAACTTCTCCTCATTTGGCAAGAATGCGAAAGGGTCCAATGTAACGAGGAGCCAATTTGCCTTTGATACCAAAACGATGGGTTCCCTTTAACGGAGTAACCCGAAGGTAAGCCTTCTCGCCGACTTCATAAGTCATGAGCTTATGTTTACGATCATATTGGATCTTTTGATGAGATTGGGCTGTTTTCAATTTCTCACGAATAACGCGAACCTGCTCTTCTGCTTCCTGAATCATATCCAGGCCAAAGAGTTGTCTTTCCCCGGTTTCTGACCAGTTAAGGGGCATTCGACATTTTCGTCCATAGAGAACTTCGAAATGAGCTTTGCCCAAGCTAGCTTGATAACTATTGTTATAAGCAAACTCCGCGAATGGAAGGCATTTCTCCTAATCCATTCTGAATGAGATGACAGAAGCTCAGAGCATATCTTCCAGAATTTGATTTACTCGCTCTACTTGACCACTTGATTGGGGGTGGAAGGCGGTGCTAAAAGAGAGACGAGTTCCCATAGCATTTTGGAAACTTTCCCAAAATCGAGAGGTGAAGAGACTCCCACGGTCTGAGTTAATTTCCAATGGGACACCATGAAGAGACACTATTCGGGAGATGTATAAACAGCTAGCTGGCTAGCGGTGATACTCTCACGAACAGGTAGAAAGTGGGCCACCTTGGAAAGACGATCAATCACGACGAAGATGGCATTATTCCCTCTCTTGGTCCTGGGAAACCCAGTAATGAAATCCATACTGATTTTATCCCATTTCCACTCAGGAATAGCCAAAGGTTGAAGGGTGCCAGCAGGCCATTGATGCTCTGCTTTAACACGACGACAGACGTCGCAACTAGCAATGTATTGAGCAATTTCTCTCTTCATCCTAGTCCACCAAAACCTCTGGCGTAGGTCTTGATACATTTTAGTACTACCGGGATGAATGGTGAGAGGGGAATCATGAGCTTCCTTAAGAATCAACTGACGTAGATGTTGTTTCTTGGGAACCACCAAGCGATTCTCAAAGAAAACAACACCTCGCTCATCCACGGAAAAACGTTTAGCAACTCCGCTAGCGATGTTTTCCTTAATCTGGGATATGCCCTTATCACGCTTCTGGGCAGCTATGATTTGATTCGTAAGGTTAGGCTTCGCCACCAGGGTGGATAGGAATCCTCGAGGAACTATGTGAAGGTTAAGCTTACGAAATTCCTCGTGGAGAAGTGGTTGACTTTGTTGTAACATTAGGTTGTTACAATAAGATATACGACTTAGCGCATCGACCATGACATTGGCCTTGCCCGGGGTGTAAGTTATCCCTAAGTCGTAATTCGAGATCAACTCGACACAACATCTTTGCCTGAGATTCAAATCCGGTTGGGTAAAGATATATTTCAGACTTTGGTGATCAGTGAAGATATCACAACGATTACCGAGAAGGTAATGTCGCCATGTTTTAAGTGCATGGACTACAACTGCAAGCTCTAGATCATGTGTGGGATAATTTTCCTCATGTGGATGTATTGCCGTGAGGCATAGGCAATTACCTAACGATCTTGCATGAGTATGCAACCTAGTCCTTATTGCGAGGCATCACAATAGATAATAAAGTCCTTGGATAAATCTGGTGGTACCAGTACGGGAGCAGATGTCAAGCGTCTTTTCAGTTCCTGAAAGCTGAACTTGCACTGTGGGGTCCACTCGAAATTTTTATCTTTCTTGAGGAGTTCAGTTAGAGGTTTAGCAACCTTGGAGAAATTCTCGATGAAGCGACGACAATAACTCGCTAAGCCAAGGAAGCTCCGAACTTGCTTGACCGTCTCAGGTGGAGTCCAATCAAGGACGGCTTGAACTTGCTCGGGATTGACAGCAATACCCTTACCAGAGATTACATGGCCTATATAGGTCACTTCTGGCAACCAAAATTCACACTTGGAGAATTTGGCATAAAGACGATGCTCTCGAAGTTTCGTTAATACCAGCCTTAGATGTTTGGCATGTTCCTCCTCACTCTTGGAGTAGATGAGTATATCATCGAGGTATACCACGATGAATTTATCCAAATACTCCATGAAGACTGAGTTCATTAACCGAGAGAAGGTGGCTGGGGCATTGGTTAAACCGAAGGACATGACGGTGTATTCATATTGGCCATAACGAGTAACAAAGGCCGTTTTGGGAATGTCCCCGTTTCTGATTTTGATTTGATGGTAGCCCAACCTCAAATCCATCTTGGAAAATACTGAGGATCCAGCAAGCTGATCATACAGATCATTGATCCTGGGAAGCGGATACTTGTTCTTGATAGTGACCAAGTTGACAGGTCGGTAATCTACAACCATCCGATCCGTTCCATCCTTCTTCTTGACGAAGAGGACGGGGAAAGCCCAAGGAGAGGAAATAGGACGGATGAAACCCTTTTTCAAGGACTCATCGAGTTGGTTCTTAAGCTCAGCTAGTTCTAAGGGTGCCATCTTATAGGGTCTTCTAGAAATTGGAACGGTTCCTGGAACAAGGTCTATCACAAACTCGACATCCCTGTCAGGTGGAACATCTGGCAGTTCTTCTGGAAAGACATCCGGAAAGTCTCGGACTACCGGAATATCTTCAAGGTCTGGAAGGGGGTTGGCATTTAGGGAGTAAAGCTGGCGCTTGGCCACTCGAGTTAGGACATTGACTGTCTTGCCCGATGGGTGAGTAATTAAGTTGAACGGTTCTAGTGGCACAATCAATCTTAGCATAATGAGATGACATCCAGTCCATACCCAAGATGATGTTTATGTCCGAGGACTTGAGAGCTATTAAGGATGCAAGGAAGACAAGTCTATCGACAAGAATTTCATTCCCATGGCTTACTCTAGAGGTTTGCCATCTAGAGCCAGGGGTTTGAATTTCCATGGTACTGGGCATGTCACAGAATGTCGTGTTATGCAATCGAACATAGCTCTCAGATATGAATGAATGAGATGCTCCAGCATCGAAAAGAACAGATGCCAGATGGCAATTAACAAGGAGCGTACCAAGGACGATGTTAGGATCATCATGAGCCTCCTTAGCTGAGACATAGTTGACATGGCCACGTGCAGTGGTGGCTGGCTTGGCGTAGAATGTCTTTCCCGCTGGCTTACCACGGCCAACGGACTTTCCAGACTGATTGGGGTTGTTGTTCTGGGGACACTCTCGACTGTAGTGACCCGACTCTCCACACTTGAAACATGTCACAACATTGGGGCGTGGAGCAGCATTAGCAGCGGGCCACCATAGGGCTTAGACGGTGCAAACTGCTGGTTGGGGCGAGGCGCCTCAAAGGATGGCCTTGGGATGAACCTGGGTGGTAGTGCCGTGCTTGGAATCCACACCCGGCACTTCTGAGATCCAGAGCCGGATGAATAACCAAAATCATGAGAGTGCTTGCGTGAAGCGTCATAGTCAGACTGGCCTGTCTCAGCACTGATGGCTTTATTGACCAACTTCTGAAAGGAGGTGCACTTGTGCGGACGAAGATCGCGGCGAAGCTCAGGGCTAAGTCCCTTGCGGAACCTTGCCTGCTTCTTAGCGTCGGTGGATACCTCTTCAGGAGCATATCGTGCCAGATTCCCAAATTCACGACTATATGCATCCACAGTCAGTCTTCCTTGGGTGAAATTGCAGAACTCTTCCCTCTTACGATCTACGAGACCTTCCGGGATGTGATGCTCACGAAAAGCCTCACTGAATTTAGCCCAAGTAGTGATTTGGCCGACCGGGTGCATAGCCTCAAAGTTTTCCCATCAAAGGCTAGCAGGGCCTTCAAGGTGATAGGCAGCATAGGTAACCTTATCAGCTTCGGCTACGTTAGCAGAACGTAGCTTGTGGGTGATGCTGCAAAGCCAGTCATCCGCGTAGAGGGGCTTGACGGAATGATTAAACTTTGGTGGGTACAACTTGATAAAGTCATTGATTGACACCAAGTCATTTCGCTGATGGCGTGCAGTGTTCTGCTCAATCTGCTCCAGCAAGCGGTTAGTCTCACGCTTGTTTCTTTCCGCCTCCAGCATAACTTCGGCCAGAGAAGGTGGGTGAGGTAGATTTTCACCCCTAGCTGCACTGGCTTCCCCCTGCTCCGAGGCAGCAGGGTTGCTGCGGGTGTTGACCATCCTAGGAAAAACAAGACAACGGTTTAGACAAGGATGTCACAAACTTAGCAAGGAAGTGCAGAATGTAATGGATAACATGGAATGCTAAGATGTTCATTGCATGACATGGTAATATAGAAACTGCCATATATATACCATTGGTCATACACACCGTACATAGTTTAGTACAAGCCCAGGCTAGAGTACAACTACGGTGAAAGACATTACATCTCATCGGAGGAATTCCAAGCTCTTATACATTATTTTTCTACACCTCTGGAGCGTGATACACACCAAGTCGTATCCCACGGTCACGCAGGACTATGGAGATAACAACTACTACAGTACTAGTGAAACTACTACTAGCTCAGACGGCTCCGTAGTAATCCTCATAAAAGTCACCACCAAAGCCTAGAAGTGGAACATGATCATCTGGGAACAGACGGTCCTGCGGAGCCTGTGGACCATAGGGACTCGGATGTGGCCTTGGTCCCACAGACGGTGGCAGATAGGGACCATGAGGAGGGGTGATGCCTCCTACATCACGCCACTCCATACAATCTGGAAATCCAGACCGCACAGGGTACAGGTCCCTCAGGTCCATGTATCCTTCCTGTACCGCAGGTGCAAACCGAGTCAAAGTGGCCCAGTGATCAACACGAGAGTTGAAAAGCTCCATACACAAGGCCCGATTTTCACGGTCCTTATCCTCGAGCATCTCGACAGTGGTGCGGAGTAGTGACTCCTCATGTGTAGAGTCGTAGTACAAAGCCTGATAGTACCCATGTGCTCCAGGAAGTGAGGCTGGCATGTAGCGGAAATCGATGTTCTGAAGCAAGGCAGTCCTGGCTCGAATGATAGTCATCATTGAGTAAGCTGCATCCTGCACAGACATCTCAATAGTGACCCAAAGTCCATAGGAACAGTGAAGGGGCTCAGTGGCTCCAGGATAAGAGGAATATATCCTAACGGTACAAAGGTACTGGCTCTGGTTGAAGTCTCGGAACTGCTCCTCGATGGTATATTCCGGATACCACCGATAGCCTGACTCGACCATCACTCGAACCAACATGGTCGTGTGACCGGGTACATCGAGGCACCGGGTCAGACGAACCACTTGGTTCTGCGAACGGGTGGCCATCTGAAAGCACAGAATAATGCAAAGGCATTAGAATTTTCTAGGGGAAATCGGACAACATAACGGCTGTAAATGCTCAGAAAAAGATTTGAGACATCCACAACAGTTTGCAATACCACTCAACAACATCATATCAAGGTTCTGATTCAACTGACAACATACTAAAAGTAGTAGAAACTATACTGAGGCTTGTAACAACAATCCTATAAGCTACTACGGATTAGTAACACGTGAACCTGATAGAGAGAAGAGAGCCTAGTCCTTAACCCACGTAGAATGAGAAGAGAAAGACTCAGATCAGAGGGCATAAGGTAAAGGAGTAAAAGAGCCTTACGTTCCCTCCCACAATAATTTCCCCTACATATAACTAAAGCATTTCTAGAGTCGACATCGGCCAGTTTGGCTCAACGAACCTACAGGCAGTCCGGCTCTGATGCCAACGCTGTCAGGACCCCGATTCCAAGTCACATCGATCTAGCGGGTAACACCTCATATCACATTGAGGCCTCACGCATGGTATCCCCACGGGTGTCGCCTTACCATGGCCCGGGACCATTTGCACCTTTTGGCTCACGTATATGATAGTGTCGTTAGCATCCATATGACAGAGAACACAGGCCGACATGGCTAGTCGTGAACCCAAAGCGGCACAGACCTATGGAGACAGGCATACATGAATCACATCGAGCATTTTGGTCAACAGCGTGTGAATCCGGGCTGTAGCACTGGGCTAATAGGACTCCGGGGAACCCGGGCTGTAGCAGGCTAAGCAGGACTCCGGATGTCACCGCGTGACATTTCCCCGAAGGGACAGACATAGGAACGAAGTGAAACACATGACGGACAGTCAAGTGTCCTGAGCAGTAGTGCTGGGCTAGCAGGACTCCGGTGAACCGGGCTGTAGCGGACTACTATGGCTCAAGGAGCACTAGAGTACATTTGCCCATAAGAGAGGCTGCCAAGGATAAACAACTAGATTGTCGAATCCCACACATACCAAGCATTTCAATCATACACACAATATGCTCGATATGTGCAAATACAACATGGCATCATAACAAAACTCTACAACTCAAGTACTTTATTTAAAGGCTCCAGAGAGCCATACATAACATGTTCATACAGGTAGGGGTCACATGACCCAACACTCAAGTCATACAAGCATACAAGCACATGCGGAAGCAAATAGTCTGAGTACAGACACTAGAAAGAAAGAAGGCTTGTCGAAGCCTGTCTATCTACATAGGGCCCTCCATGGCCAGGATCACCACCTGGGTGGCAAGTTACTCATCGACTTCGAGGTCTACATAAAACCCATCGAAGGGGGCGGTGTTGTCGTATGAAAACAGTAATTGAAGCAACATGAGTACAAAGGTACTCATCAAGTCTTACAACAAAACCTACTATACATGCTCATTCTCAAGAAGGTGGTGGAGTTATTGCAGCAAGCCAGCTTTGACTCTTGGCTAAGCTATCCTACGAGACACCACTAGTAAAATAGTTTTCGCACACGAGTCCACTAATCACCAACGCAATACTCCACCAGGGATCCTCCCTCGTCATCCTACGAGAGGGCCATCCTCGGTACTCACACTTATCTTGAGTCTTTTAGTAGTAACCATTAACTTGTCTATGAACTGTATAGGCAACCAAGTAGTCCTTTACCACGGATGCGGCTATTTGAATAGTTTTATACCCTGCAGGGGTGTACTTTGTCACACATGTTTCCACCACTTAGCGTCTGCACACGACATGTGCTCGGCAGACTTCAAGCGAAAGCCGATGTGGGTGTAGACCACGACCTGACTAACCGCACAAGTCTCTAGTCCAGGTTTATCGCCTATTCGGGTTCCATCCGCAAGGAAATCTGGCCGGGGTGTCCTCAACGGCCCCAAACAATGTGTACAGGGTCCCGATACGCCAAAGAGGCGCCCGGCATACCCGGCCACAGTGTATCTACCGCATCATAGTCCACCCCTAGGGTCAGCGCTACGCACGACCGCCAACACATAACCTACAAACACCAGAAACTAGTTGCAACTCCTGGACAGAGGACGAGAGGGGTCAATAAGTCGAGCGGGGTCATACCTCAGGGCCCAATGTGTGGTAGTAGCTAATTCTTAAATCACACATACAGATCTCAGTTCTTAGGGACGGTCTCAATGAAACAACCCACCATGTACTGCTACATGGCCTCTCATTGATACCTTTACCAAATCATGTTCAACACATCCCTCACATTACCGACATAATCATTTCACTCTAGCCCATCACCCAGATGAACCAGACCTGACACAACTCTAAGCATAGCAGGCATAGCAAGGTAGGAAACACATACATGGCTCAATCAACTCCTACACATGCTAGTTGGTTTCATCTAGTTATTCTGGCAATGACAGGTCATGCAGAGGATAAGGGTTCAACTACCGCAGCACACTGCAGTTTGAAACATTGTTGTCTTAATGCAGTAAGTGAGAGCAGAAGCGAGAACATGGGATTGTATCGATATGATCAATGGGGCTGCTTGCCTGATGGAGAGGTAGTAGGGTACTGCCCTTCAGCTGGATACTCGGAGATATCCTCGGAGGCAGAACCTACCACAAAAGACACCACATAACACATTCATCACATGGCAATATGCAACAATATGATGCATGCTATGACATGGCAATATGAGGTGTCCTGCCTAATGCAATGTGAAACAAGTTGAAATGGGTCCATTTGAATCAAAGATTCAACTGGAAGCTTAAGTTCTTATGCATTATAAGTGTATTAGCTTGTTTCACCTAAACAGCAAGGTTAAAGTGTTTTGTCATGCATGAAACCATTACAGATGGAAAGATTGAATTTTTCTGATCATTTTTCATATATAAATTGTTTGATTTGGAGCTATGGTTTATTTTCTATGATTTTTAGAAGTTTTGGCTATTTTCTAGAAATTTCCTATATAAGAATAAATCCAGAAAATAATTAACTGCGTCAGCACTGTGTCACTGTGACGTCAGTGTGTCAAAAGGCGCCAGCCCAGGTCAAACCTGACTGGTGGGCCCCATCTGTCAGTGTCTCAGCTAACTAACAGAGTTAGTTAGTGTTTAGTTAGCACTAAACTAGATTAGTTAGGCCCTGGGCCCACATGTCAGTGAGAGAGAGTTAGTTAATGAGGTCATTAACCTCTAACAGAGTGATTAACACTAATTAAAAACTAATCTAATTTAGTTAGGAGCCGGCCCCACATGTCAGTGACTCAGACGGGGTCAAACTGGGGTCAACCCGGGTCAAACTCGCCGGAATTGACCCGGGGCTCATCGCCGGCAAGGCCAGGGACGGCGGAGGGGTGTGGATTTCCTCCTCCGGCGACCATTTGGCCGGCGGAGGGCATCTACGTGACACGGGCACTCGTCCGCGTCGAGTGGGGTAGGTGGTTGGGCCAGGGGTGGCCGGAGTTGTCACCGGCGTCAAGTTTGGGGGCGGCCGGAGCTCGGGTGAGCTCGGACTCGTCGCTAGGGGGCACGGAGAGGCGCGTGGGTTAGTGCGTTGAGTTCCTGGGGGTGCGGTAGGGCAAGTGGAAAAGGTGGCGCGGCCGTTGGGTGGTCGGAGCCTCGTCGGCGACGAGCTCCGCGGTGGCGCGTGCGGGTGAGCTACATGCAGTCGCTACGGGGCTCGAGAGAGGGAACGAAGAGGGTGGGGAGGCAGCTAGGCTCACGGCGGTTATGACGGAGCTGACGGCAAGGTCGGGGACGGCCTGCTGCGACGGTGACGATGAAGGGGGATCTCCGGCGGTGGCGGAGTTGGGCGAGGTCGATGCGGTGGCTTCGGGGTATGCGAGCGCTCGGGGCTCGGCCTGCTCGACGGAGAGGAGGGTGGCGGAGCTCATGGACACGCTAGGGTGGCGCAGAGACGATGGTGGCTACGGCTACGGCGGCGGAACGGTGGCGGCTGCTTCGACCATGGCGGAGGGAAACGAGGGAGAGATGCAGGGGGAGAGTGTGAGGTGTCCAGGGGGTCGGGGGCGCGACGTGGAGGTCGTCCAGCCCGTCCAACGGTGAAGCGGCAAGCAGGAGGTGGCGCACGGGGGGGGGGGGGGGGGGGGGGGGGGCGCACGTCGGGCACGCGCCCGTCCTCCTGGCAAAGGAGGAATACGACAGGGAAGGAGGCGGTGGTGGGCTGGGCCAGTTTGCTGGGCTGCCAGCTGGGCCGGCCTGGTGGGCTGCATAGCAGGTAGGTCCAGGTAACTCTCTCCCTCTCTTATTTGTCTGTTTTTATTTATTCTATTATTTCTGTAACTTTAGGGCTTTATTAAAAATGCTAGGGCATTTCCAAAAATCATAAAATTAATCATGGCTACTGCTTAGAATATATCCAACAGTAAACATTTTAGTTTATGATTATTTGAGCATTTAAAATATTTTATAGCATTTAAATGCCCAAATGCAAATACTATAAGGATTAATCCACTAACCTTAAGATGTCCTAGAAAAATGTTCACCATTTTTGTCAAAGGTTTTAACCCAAAACAAAAAGGGTGGACTTTTTAGAAGGACATTTCAGGTTCATTGAAAAAGTTTTTAGTAAACCCTAGTTGTTCTAGGGGGGGTGCTGGGGTTCTATCATCCCCATTTCATCTTTCTGGGAAATTTAAACATGATGCAATCACTCCTATGCATGAACTAGCTAGGGTGTGACAACAACAGGCAATTCATATCTAGGGGGAGAATCTTCATCATCACTTGCATCAATATTATCAGTTTCAATAATTTCATTCTCTCTAGCCCTAACAAGTTGTTCATCAATAAATTCACCAAGTGGCACACTAGTATCAAGAATAGAAGTAGTTTCATCATAAGTATCATGCATAGCAAAAGTGGCATCATCAATAACATGCGACATATCAGAATTAATAGCAGAAGCATGTCTAGGTGTCGCAAGTTTACTCAAAACAGAAGGTGAATCAAGTGTAGAGCTAGATGGCAGTTCCTTACCTCCCTCGTAGTTGAGGGATAAATCTTCATTCTTGGATCTTTCAAGTTCTTCATAATGATAAGCAGATATAAATCCCAAGTGACTCAAAGAATATAGCTATGCTCCCCGGGAGCGATGCCAAAAAATAGTCTTGATAACCCACAAGTATAGGGGATCGCAACCGTTTTTGAGGGTAGAGTATTCAACCCAAATTTATTGATTCGATACAAGGGGAGCCAAAGAATATTCTCAAGTATTAGCAGCTGAGTTGTCAATTCAATCACACCTGGAAACTTAATATCTGTAGCAAAGTGTTTAGTAGCAAAGTAATATGATAGTAGTGGTAACGGTGGCAAAAGGTAACGGTAGAAAAAGTAATATTTTTGGGTTTTGTAGTGATTGTAACAGTAGCAATGGAAAAGTAAATAAGAGAAGAACAATATAGGAAAAGCTCATAGGCATTGGATCAATGATGAAGAATTATGACGGATGCGATCAATCATGTAACAGTCATAACCTAGGGTGACACAGAACTAGCTCCAGTTCATCAATGTAATGTAGGCATGTATTCCGAATATAGTCATACGTGCTTATGGAAAAGAACTTGCATGACATCTTTTGTCCTACCCTCCTATGGCAGCGGGGTCCTATTGGAAACTAAGGGATATTAAGGCCTCCTTTTATTAGGGTACCGGACCAAAGCATTAACATATAGTGAATACATGAACTCCTCAAACTACGGTCATCACCAGGAGTGGTCCTGACTATTGTCACTTCGGGGTTGCCGGATCATAACACATAGTAGGTGACTATAGACTTGCAA
The DNA here is from genome assembly GCF_018294505.1 of Triticum aestivum. Taxonomy (NCBI): domain Eukaryota; kingdom Viridiplantae; phylum Streptophyta; class Magnoliopsida; order Poales; family Poaceae; genus Triticum; species Triticum aestivum. The sequence continues at coordinate 685,790,508 of NC_057812.1, forward strand.
GATAGGATCAAGAACTCTCATATATTGATGAAAACATAATAGGTTCAGATCTGAAATCATGGCACTCGGGCCCTAGTGACAAGCACTAAGCATAGCAAAGTCATAGAAACATCAATCTCAGAACATAGTGGATACCAGGGATCAAGCCATAACAAAACTAACTCGATTACATGATAAATCTCATCCAACCCATCACCATCCAGCAAGCCTACGATGGAATTACTCACACACGGCAGTGAGCATCATGAAATTGGTGATTGAGGAAGGTTGACGATGACGATGGCGACGGATTCCCCTCTCCGGAGCCCCGAACGGACTCCAGATCAGCCCTCCCAAGAGAGTTTAGGGCTTGGCGGCGGCTCCACATCGTAAAACGCGATGAATCCTTCTCTCTGGTTTTTCTCTCCCCGAAAGTGAATATATGGAGTCAGGGTTGAGGTCGGTGGAGCGTCAGGGGGCCCACGAGGCAGGGGGCGCGCCCAGGGGTGTAGGGCGCTCCCCCACCCTCGTGGACAGGTGGAGGCCCCCCTGACATGGATCTTCCTTCCAGTATGTTTTATATATTCCAAAATAATTCTTCATTGATTTTCAGGTCATTCCGAGAACTTCTATTTCTGCACAAAAATAACACCAAGTTCTACTGAAAACAACATTAGTCTAGGTTAGTTCCATTCAAATCATGCAAGTTAGAGTCCAAAACAAGGGCAAAAGTGTTCGGAAAAGTAGATACGATGGAGACATATCAGGCATATTTCCTTCAGTCTCCCACTTGCACTAGAGTAAATGATCTAGATTACATAGTAATGATTCTAACACCCATGGAGCCTTGATGCTGATCATGTTTTGCTCGTGAGAGAGGCTTAGTCAATGGGTCTGCAACATCCAGATCCGTATGTATCTTGCAAATCTCTATGTATCCCACCTGGACCTGATCGCGGATGGAATTGAAGCGTCTCTTGATGGGCTTGGTTCTCTTGTGAAATCTGAATTCCTTTGCCAAGGCAATTGCACCAGTATTGTCACAAAAGATTTTCATTGGACCCGATGCACTAGATATGACACCTAGATTGGATATGAACTCCTTCATCCAGACTCCTTCCTTCGCTGCTTCCGAAGCAGCAATGTACTCCGCTTCACACATAGATCCCGCCACGACGCTTTGTTTAGAACTACTCCAACTGACAGCTCCACCGTTTAATATAAACACGTATCCGGTTTGCGATTTAGAATCATCCGGATTAGTGTCAAAGCTTGCATCAACATAACCATTTACGATGAGCTCTTTATCACCTCCATAAACAAGAAACATATCCTTAGTCCTTTTTAGGTATTTCAGGATGTTCTTGACCGCTGTCCAGTGATCCACTCCTGGATTACTTTGGTACCTCCCTGCTAAACTAATAGCAAGGCACACATCTGGCCTGGTACACAACATTGCATACATGATAGAGACTATGGCTGAAGCATAGGGAACATCTTTCATTTTCCCTCTATCTTCTGAAGTGGTCGGGCATTGAGTCTTACTCAACTTCACACCTTGTAACACAGGCAAGAACCCTTTCTTTGCGTGATCCATTTTGAACTTCTTAAAAAATTTGTCAAGGTAGGTGCTTTGTGAAAGTCCAATTAAGCGTCTTGATCTATCTCTATAGATCTTGATGCCCAATATGTAAGCAGCTTCACCGAGGTCTTTCATGGAAAAACTCTTATTCAAATATATTTTTATGCTATCTAGAAATTCTATATCATTTCCAATCAACAATATGTCATCCACATATAATATTAGAAATGCTACAGAGCTCCCACTCACTTTCTTGTAAATACAGGCTTCTCCAAAAGTCTGTATAAAACCATATACTTTGATCACACTATCAAAACGTTTATTCCAACTCCGAGAGGCTTGCACCAGTCCATAAATGGATCACTGGAGCTTGCACACTTTGTTAGTACCCTTTGGATCAATAAAACCTTCAGGTTGCGTCATATACAATTCTTCTTCCAGAAATCCATTCAGGAATGCAGTCTTTACATCCATTTGCCAAATTTCATAATCATAAAATGCGGCAATAGCTAACATGATTCGGAAGGACTTAAGCATTGCTACGGGTGAGAAGGTCTCATCGTAGTCAACTCCTTGAACTTTTCGAAAACCTTTCGCAACAAGTCGAGCTTTGTAGACAGTAACATTACCATCAGTGTGTGTCTTATTCTTGAAGATCCATTTATTCTCGATGGCTTGCCGATCATCGGGCAAGCTAACCAAAGTCCACACTTCGTTCTCATACATGGATCCCATCTCAGGTTTCATGGCTTCTAGCCATTTTGCGGAATCTGGGCTCATCATCGCTTCCTCATAGTTCGTAGGTTTGTCATGGTCTAGTAACATGACCTCCAGAATAGGATTACCGTACCACTCTGGTGCGGATCTTATTCTGGTTGACCTACGAGGTTCAGTAGTAATTTGATCTGAAGTTTCATGATAATCATCATTAGCTTCCTCACTAATTGGTGTAGGTGTCACAGGAACAGGTTTCTGTGATGAACTACTTTCCAATAAGGGAGCAGGTACAGTTACCTCTTCAAGTTCTACTTTCCTCCTACTGACTTGTTTTGAGAGAAACTCCTTCTCTAGAAAGGATCCATTCTTAGCAACAAAAGTCTTTCCTTCGGATCTGTGATAGAAGGTGTACCCAACTGTTTCTTTTGGGTATCCTAGAAGACACATTTCTCCGATTTGGGTTCGAGCTTATCGGGTTGAAGCTTTTTCACATAAGCGTCGCAGCCCCAAACTTTAAGAAACGACAACTTTGGTTTCTTGCCAAACCACAGTTCATAAGGAGTTGTCTCAACAGATTTAGATGGTGCCCTATTTAACATGAATGCAACCGTCTCTAGATCATAACCCCAAAATGATAGCGGTAAATCAGTAAGAGACATCATAGATCGCACCATATCTAGTAAAGTACGATTACGATGTTCGGACGCACCATTATGCTGTGGTGTTCCGGGTGGCGTGAGTTGCGAAACTATTCCACATTGTTTCAAATGAAGACTAAACTTGTAACTCAAATATTCTCCTCCATGATCAGATCGTAGAAATTTTATTTTCTTCTTATGATGATTTTCCACTTCACTCTGAAATTCTTTGAACTTTTCAATTGTTTCATACTTATGTTTCATCAAGTAGATATACCCATATCTGCTCAAATCATCTATGAAGGTGAGAAAATAACAATATCCACCACGAGCCTAAACATTCATCGGACCACATACATTAGTATGTATGATTTCCAACAAATCTGTTGCTCGCTCCATTCTTTCGGAGAACAGTGTTTTAGTCGTCTTGCCCATGAGGCATGGTTCGCAAGTACCAAGTGATTCATAATCAAGTGATTCCAAAAGTCCATCAGAATGGAGTTTCTTCATGCGCTTTACACCAATATGACCCAAACGGCAGTGCCACAAATAAGTTGTACTATCATTATCAACTCTGCATCTTTTAGCTTCAATACTATGAATATGCGTATCTTCACTATCGAGATTCAAAAAGAATAGACCACTCTTTAAGGGTGCATGGCCATAAAAGATATTACTCATATAAATAGAACAACAATTATTCTCTGATTTAAATGAATAACCGTCTCACATTAAACAAGATCCAGATATAATGTTCATGCTCAACGTTGGCACCAAATAACAATTATTTAGGTCTAAAACTAATCCTGAAGGTAGATGTAGAGGTAGCGTGCCGACCACGACCACATCGACTTTGGAACCATTTCCAACGCGCATCGTCACCTTGTCCTTTGCTAATCTTCGCTTAATCCGTAGTTCCTGTTTCGAGTTGCAAATATTAACAACAGAACCAGTATCAAATACCCAGGCACTATTGTGCGAATTAGTAAGGTACACATCAATAACATGTATATCACATATACCTTTATTCACCTTGCCATCCTTCTTATCCGCCAAATACTTGGGGCAGTTCTGATTCCAGTGACCAGTCTGTTTGCAGTCGAAGCACTCAGTCTCAGGCTTAGGTCCATACTTGGGTTTCTTCTCCTGAACAACAACTTGTTTGTCGTTCTTCTTGAAGTTCCCCTTCTTCTTCCCTTTGCCCTTTTTCTTGAAACCGGTGGTCTTGTTGACCATCAACACTTGATCCTCCTTCTTGGTTTCTACCTCCGCAGCCTTTAGCATTGCGAAGAGCTCAGGAATCGTCTTATCCATCCCTTGCATGTTATAGTTCATCACGAAGCTCTTGTAGCTTGGTGACAGTGATTGAGAATTATGTAAATAACACTATCATCCGAAAGATTATCTCCCTGTTGAATCAAGTGATTGTTATACCTAGACATTCTGAGTATATGTTCACTGACAGAACTATTCTCCTCCATCTTGCAGCTGTAGAACTTATTGGATAGTTCATATCGCTCAATCTGGGAATTTTCTTGAAATATTAACTTCAACTCCTGGAACATATCATATGCTCCATGATGTTCAAAATGTCGTTGAAGTCCCGGTTCTAATCCGTAAAGCATGACACACTGAACTATCGAGTAGTCATCAACTTTGCTCTGCCAGACGTTCATAACATCTGGTGTTGCTCCTGCAGCAGGTTTGGCACCTAGCGGTGCTTCCAGGATGTAATTCTTCGGTGTAGCAATTAGGATAATCCTCAAGTTACGGACCCACTCCGTGTAATTCCTACCATCATCTTTCAACTTTGCTTTCTCACGGAACGCATTAAAATTCAACAGGACAACAGCACGGGCCATCTATCTACTACAACATAGACATGCAAAATACTATCGGGTACTAAGTTCATGATAAATTAAACTTCAGTTAATCAAATTATTAAAGAACTCCCACTTAGATAGACATCCCTCTAATCATCTAAGTGATCACGTGATCCATATCAACTAAACCATGTCTGATCATCACGTGAGATGGAGTAGTTTTCAATGGTGAACATCACTATGTTGATCATATCTTCTATATGATTCACGCTCGACCTTTCGGTCTCTAGTGTTCCGAGGCCATATCTGCATATGCTAGGCCCGTCAAGTTTAACCCGAGTATTTTGCATGTGCAAAACTGGCTTGCACCCGTTGTATGTGAACATAGAGCTTATCACACCCGATCATCACGTGGTGTCTCGGCACGACGAACTTTCGCAATGGTGCATACTCAGGGAGAACACTTGTACCTTGAAATTTAGTCAGAGATCATCTTATAATGCTACCATCAATCTAAGCAAAATAAGATGCATAAAAGATAAACATCACATGCAATCAATATAAGTGATATGATATGGCCATCATCATCTTGTGCTTGTGATCTCCATCTCCGAAGCACCGTCATGATCACCATCGTTAACGGCGCGACACCTTGATCTCCATCGTAGCATCGTTTTCGTCTCGCCAAATATTGCCTCTACGACTATCACTACCGCTTAGTGATAAAGTGAAGCCATTACAGGGCGATTGCATTGCATACAATAAAGCGACAACCATATGGCTCCTACCAGTTGCCGATAACTCGGTTACAAAATATGATCATCTCATACAATAAAATATAGCATCATGTCTTGACCATATCACATCACAACATGCCCAGCAAAAACAAGTTAGACGTCCTCTACTTTGTTGTTGCAAGTTTTATGTGGCTGCTACGGGCTGAGCAAGAACCGTTCTTACCTACGCATCAAAACCACAACGATAGTTTGTCAAGTTAGTGCTATTTTAACCTTCTCAAGGACCGGGCGTATCCACACTCGATTCAACTAAAGTTGGAGAAACTGACACCCGCCAGCCACTTGTGTGCAAAGCACGTCGGTAGAATCAGTCTCGCGTAAGCGTACGCGTGATGTCGGTCCAGGCCGCTTCATCCAACAATACCGCCGAACTAAAGTGTGACATGCTGGTAAGCAGTATGACTTGTATCGTCCACAACTCACTTGTGTTCTACTCGTGCATATAACATCTACACATAAACTAGGCTCGGATGGCACTGTTGGGGAATGTAGTAATTTCAAAAAAAATTCTTACGCACACATAGGATCATGGTGATGCATAGCAACGAGAGGGGAGAGTGTGTCCACATACCCTCGTAGACCGAAAGCGGAAGCATTAATTAGCACAACATGGTTGATGTAGTCGTACGTCATCACGATCCGACTGATCCAAGTACCGAACACACGGCACCTCCAAGTTCAGCACACGTTCAGCTCGATGACGTCCCACGAACTTCGATCCAGCAGAGCTTCACGGGAGAGTTTTGTCAGCACGATGGCGTGATGACGGTGATGATGATGCTACCGACGCAGGGCTTCGCCTAAGCACCGCTACAATATGATCGAGGTGGATTATGGTGGAGGGGGGCACCGCACACGGCTGGGAGAGATCAACAGATCAACTTGTGTGTCTAGAGGTACCCCCTTGCCCCTGTATATAAAGGAGCAAGGGGGGAGGCTGGCCGGCCCCTGTAGGCGCGCCAGGAGGAGGAGTCCTCCTCCTAGTAGGAGTAGGACTCCCCTCTTTCCTACTCCTACTAGGAGGGGGAAAGGAAGGGGGAGAGGGAGACGGAAAGGGGGGCGCCACCCCCCTCTCCTAGTCCAATTCGGACCAGAGTTGGAGGGGCGCGCGGCCTGCCCTAGGCCAGCCCTCTCTCTCCACTAAGGCCCATAAGGCCCACTATTTCTCCCCGGGGGGGAGGGGGGTTCCGGTAACCCTCCGGCACTCCGGTTTTCTCCTAAACCACTCGAAACACTTTCGGTGTCTGAATCTAGTCGTCTAATATATCGATCTTTACGTCTCAACCATTTCGAGACTCCTCGTCATGTCCGTGATCATATCCGGGACCCCGAACTACCTTTGGTACATCAAAACACAAAAACTCATAATACCGATCGTCATCGAACTTTAAGCGTGCGGACCCTATGGGTCCGAGAACTATGTAGACATGACCGAGACACGTCTCCGATAAATAACCAATAGCGGAACCTGGATGCACATATTGGCTCCCACATATTATATGAAGATCTTTATCGGTCAAACCGCATAACAACATACGTTCTTCCCTTTGTCATCGGTATGTTACTTGCCCGAGATTCGATCGTCAGTATCTCAATACCTAGTTCAATATCATTACCGGTAAGTCTCTTTACTCGTTCCGTAATAGATCATCTTGCAACTAACTCATTAGTTACAATGCTTGCAAGGCTTATAGTGATGTGCATTACTAAGTGGGCCCAGAGATACCTCTCCGACAATCAGAGTGACAAATCCTAATCTTGATCTATTCCAACTCAACAAGTACCAGCGGCGACACCTGTAGTGCACCTTTATAATCACCCAATTACGTTGTGACATTTGGTAGCACACAAAGTGTTCCTCTGGTAATCGGGAGTTGCATAACCTCATAGTCATAGGAACGTGTATGAGTCATGAAGAAAGCAATAGCAGTAAACTAATCGATCAAGTGCTAAGCTAACGGAATGGGTCAAGTCAATCACATCATTCTCCTAATGATGTGATCCCGTTAATCAAATGACAACTCATGTCTATGGTTAGGAAACTTAACCATCTTTGATTAATGAGCTCGTCAAGTAGAGGCATACTAGTGACACTCTGTTTGTCTATGTATTCACACATGTACTAAGTTTCCGGTTAATACAATTCTAGCATGAATAATAAACATTTATCATGATATGAGGAAATAAATAATAAATTTATTATTGCCTCTAGGGCATATTTCCTTCATCCACTCCTAGTAGGATTCGGCCCCCCTTTTTCCTTTCTTCCACCGGAGGGAAAAGGAAGGAGAAGGAGAGGGAGAGGGAAAGGGGGGCCACACCCGTCCCTCCTCCTTGTCCTATTAGGACTCCCTAGGAGGGGGGCGTGCGCCACCCCCCTATGTGCTTCCCTCTCTCCCCCTTAGGCCCATGTAGGCCCAACACTTCCCCGAGGGGTTCCGGTAACCCCTCGGTACTCCAAAAAATAATACCTGTTCCGATGCCCGAATACTACCTTCCAATATATGAATCATTACCTCTTGACAATTTCGAGACTCATCGTCATGTCCGTGATCTCATCCGGGACTTCGAACAAACTTCGGTCACCAGAACACATAACTCATAATACAAATCGTCATCGAACGTTAAGCGTGCGGACCCTACGGGTTCGAGAACTATGTAGGCATGACCGAGACACATCTTCGGTCAATAACCAATAGCGGAACCTGGATGCTCATATTGGTTCCTACATATTCTATGAAGATCTTTATCGGTCAAACCGCAATAACAGCATACGTTATTCCCTTTGTCATTGGTATGTTACTTTCCCGAGATTCGATTGTCGGTATCATCATACCTAGTTCAATCTCGTTACTGGCAAGTCTCTTTACTCGTTTCGTAATGCATCATCCTGTAACTAACTCATTAGTCACATTGCTTGCAAGGATTATAGTGATGTGCATTAACGAGAGGGCCCAGAGATACCTCTCCGATACTCAGAGTGACAAATCCTAATCTTGATCTATGCCAAACCAACAAAAACCTTCGGAGACACCTGTAGAGCATCTTTATAATCACCCAGTTACGTTGTGATGTTTGATAGCACACAAGGTGTTCCTCCGGTATTCAGGAGTTGCATAATCTCATAGTCAGAGGAATATGTATAAGTCATGAAGAAGCAATAGCAATAAAACTTAACGATCATAATGCTATGCTAACGGATGGGTCTTGTCCATCACATCATTCTCCTAACAATGTGATCCCGTTCATCAAATGACAACACATGTCTATGGTTAGGAAACTTAACCATCTTTGATTAACGAGCTAGTCAAGTAGAGGCATACTAGGGACACTTTGTTTTGTCTATGTATTCACACATGTATCAAGTTTCCGGTTAATACAATTCTAGCATGAATAATAAACATTTATCATGATATAAGGAAATATAAATACCAACTTTATTATTGCCTCTAGGGCATATTTCCTTCAGTCTCCCACTTGCACTAGAGTCAATAATCTAGATTACATAGTAATGATTCTAACACCCATGGAGTCTTGGCGCTGATTATGTTTTGCTTGTGGAAGAGGTTTAGTCAACAGGTCTGCAACATTCAGATCCGTATGTATGTTGCAAATCTCTATGTCTCCCTCCTTGACTTTATTGCGGATGGAATTGAAGTGTCTCTTGATGTGTTTGGTTCTCTTGTGAAATCTGGATTCCTTCGCTAAGGCAATTGCTCTAGTATTGTCACAAAATATTTTCATTGGACCTGATACACTAGGTATTACACCTAGATCGGATATGAACTCCTTCATCCAGACTCCTTCATTTGCTGCTTCTGAAGCAGCTATGTACTCAACTTCACACGTAGATCCGGCACGATGCTCTGCTTGGAACTGCACCAACTTACAGCTTCACTATTCAATATAAATACATATCCGGTTTGCGACTTTGAGTCATCCGGATCAGTGTCAAAGCTTGCATTAACGTAACCATTTACGACAAGCTCTTTGTACCTCCATAAACGAGAAACATATCCTTAGTCCTTTTCAGGTATTTCAGGATGTCCTTGACCGTTGTCCAGTGATCCACTCCTGGGTTACTTTGGTACCTCCCTGCTAAACTTATAGCAAGGCACACATCAGGTCTAGTACATAGCATTTGCATACATGATAGAACCTATGACTGAGGCATAGAGAATGACTTTCTTTTTCTCTCTATCTTCTGCAGTGGTCGGGCATTTAGTCTGACTCAAATTCACACCTTGTAACACAGGCAAGAACCCTTTCTTCGACTGATTCATTTTGAACTTCTTCAAAACTTTATCAAGGTATGTGCTTTGTGAAAGTCCAATTAAGCGTCTTGATCTATCTCTATGGATTTTGATGCCCAATATATAAGCAGCTTCACCAAGGTCTTTCATTGAAAAATTCTTATTCAAGTATCCTTTTATGCTATCCAGAAATTCTGTATTATTTCCAATCAACAATATGTCATCCACATATAATATTAGAAATGCTACAGAGCTCCCACTCACTTTCTTGTAAAAACAGGCTTCTCCAAAAGTCTGTATAAGACCATATGCTTTGATCACACTATCAAAGCGTATATTCCAACTCCGAGAGGCTTGCACCAGTCCATAAATGGATCACTGGAGCTTGCACACTTTGTTAGCACCTTTAGGATCAACAAAACCTTTTGGTTGCATCATATACAACTCTTCTTTAAGAAATCCATTAAGGAATGCAGTTTTGACATCCATTTGCCGAATTTCATAATCATAAAATGCGGCAATTGCTAAAATGATTCGGACAGACTTAAGCATCGCTACGGGTGAGAAGGTCCCATCGTAATCAACTCCTTGAACTTGTCGAAAACCTTTCGCAACAAGTCGAGCTTTGTAGATAGTAACATTACCGTCAGCTTCAGTCTTCTTCTTGAAGATCCATTTATTCTCTATGTCTTGCCGATCATCAGGCAAGTCAACCAAAGTCCACACTTGGTTCTCATACATGGATCCCATCTCAGATTTCTGGCCTCGAGCCATTTTGCGGAATCTAGGGTCATCATCGCTTCCTCATAGTTCATAGGTTCGTCATGGTCAAGTAACATGACCTCCAGAACAGGATCACCGTACCACTCTGGTGCAGATCGTACTCTGGTTGACCTACGAGGTTTGGTAGTCACTTGATATGAAGTTTCATGATCAGCATCATTAGCTTCCTCACTAATTGGTGTAGGAATCACTAGAACTAATTTCTGTGATGAACTACTTTCCAGTTCGGGAGAAGGTACAATTACCTCATCAAGTTCTACTTTCCTCCCACTCACTTCTTTCGAGAGAAACTCCTTCTCTAGAAAGGATCCATTCTTAGCAACCAATATCTTGCCTTCAAATCTGTGATAGAAGGTGCTCCCAATAGTTTCCTTTGGGTACCCTATGAAGACACATTTCTCCGATTTGGGTTCGAGCTTATCAGGTTGAAGCTTTTTCACATAAGCATCGCAGCCCCAAACTTTAAGAAACGACAGCTTAGGTTTGTTGCTAAACCACAGTTCATATGGTGTCGTCTCAATGGATTTAGTTGGTGCCCTATTTAATGTGAATGCAGCCGTCTCTAAAGCATAACCCCAAAACAATAGCGGTAAATCAGTAGGAGACATCATAGATTGCACCATATTTAATAAAGTATAGTTACGATGTTCGGACACACCATTACGCTGTGGTGTTCCAGGTGGCGTGAGTTGGGAAACTATTCCACATTGTTTCAAATGAAGACCAAACTCATAACTCAAATATTCACCTCCACGATTAGATCGTAGAAACTTATTTTCTTGTTACGATGATTTTCCACTTCACTTTGAAATTCTTTGAACTTTTCAAATGTTTCAGACTTATGTTTCATTAAGTAGATATACCCATATTTGCTCAAATCACCTTTGAAGGTCAGAAAATAACGATACCCGCCGTGAGCCTCAACACTCATCAGACTGCATACATCAGTATGTATTATTCCAATAAGTCAGTGGCTCACTCCATTGTTCCGAAGAACGGAGTCTTAGTCATCTTGCCCATGAGGCATGGTTCGCAAGCATCAAGTGATTCATAATCAAGTGATTTCAAAAGTCCATCAGCGTGGAGTTTCTTCACGCGCTTTACACCAATATGACATAAACGGTAGTGCCACAAATAAGTTGCACTATCATTATTAACTTTGCATCTTTTGGCTTCAATATTATGAATATGTGTATCACTACAATCAAGATTCAACAAAAATAGACCACTCATCAAGGGTGCATGACCATAAAAGATATTACTCATATAAGTAGAACAACCATTATTCTCTGATTTAAATGAATAACCGTCTCGCATCAAACAAGATCCAGATATAATGTTCATGCTTAACGCTGCCACCATATAACAATTATTCAGGTCTAAAACTAATCCCGACGGCAGATGTAGAGGTAGCGTGCCGGCGGCGATCACATCAACCTTGCAACCATTTCCGACGCACATCGTCACCTCGTCCTTAGCCAATCTTTGTTTAATCTGTATCCCATGTTTCGAGTTGCAAATATGAGCAACAGAACCAGTATCAAATACCCAGGTGCTGCTACGATCATTAGTAAGGTACACATTAATAACATATATATCAAATATACCTTTCACTTTGCCAGCCTTCTTATTCGCCAAATATTTGGGGTAGTTCCGCTTTCAGTGACCAATCCCTTTGCAATAGAAGCACTCAGTTTCAGGGTTAGGTCCAGACTTGGGCTTCTTCCCGGGAGCAGTAACTTGCTTGCTATTCTTCTTGAAGTTCCCCTTCTTCCATTTGGCCTTTTTCTTGAAACTAGTGGTCTTGTTAACCATCAACACTTGATGCTCCTTCTTGATTTCTACCTCCGCAGCCTTTAGCATCGCGAAGAGCTCGGGAATAGTCTTTTACATCCCTTGCATATTATAGTTCATCGCGAAGCCTTCATAGCTTGGTGGCAGTGATTGAAGAACTCTGTCAATGACACTATCATCAGGAATATTAACTCCCAGCTGAGTCAAGTGGTTATGGTACCCAGACATTCTGAGTATGTGTTCACTGACAGAACTATTCTCCTCCATTTTGCAGTTGTAGAACTTGTTGGAGACTTCATATCTCTCAACTCGGGCATTTGCTTGAAATATTAACTTCAACTCCTAGAACATCTCATCTGCTCCATGACGTTCAAAACGTCTTTGAAGTCCCGATTCTAAGCTGTAAAGCATGACACACTGAACTATCGAGTAGTCATCAGCTTTGCTCTACAAGACGTTCATAAGTCCAGAGTTGCTCCTGCAGCGGGTCTTGCACCTAGCGGTGCTTCCAGGCGTAATTCTTCTATGCAGCAATGAGGATAATCCTCAAGTTACGAACCCAGTCCGTGTAGTTGCTACCATCATCTTTCAACTTAGCTTTCTCTAGGAACGCATTAAAATTCAAGGGAACGGTAGCACGGGCCATTGACCTACAACAACATAGATATGCAAAAACTATCAGGACGAAGTTCATGATAAATTAAAGTTCAATTAATCATATTACTAAAGAACTCCCACTTAGATGGGCATCCCTCTAGTCATCTAAATGATCACGTGATCCATATCAACTAAACCATGTCCGATCATCACGTGAGATGGAGTAGTTTTCAGCGGTGAACATCAGTATGTTGATCATATCTACTATATGATTCACGTTTGACCTTTCAGTCTCAGTGTTCTGAGGCCATATCTGCATATGCTAGGCTCGTCAAGTTTAACCCGAGTATTCTGCACGTGCAAAACTGGCTTGCACCCGTTGTATGTTGATACGTCTCCAACGTATCTATAATTTTTTATTGTTCCATGCTATTATATTATTTTTTTTGTCAGGGAAAAATGGATTCACAGAGAGATAGGTGGCTCCCAAGTTATCACACCACAAACATGACACACGATGCTGCTTGATTCCCAATTCACTAAGCAATGGTTCCAACCAAATGATCTCAGCAGTTGCATTGGCTAGTGACTTGTATTCAGCCTCAGTACTTGATCTTGACACTATAGCTTGTTTTCTGGCACTCCAAGAAATAAGGTTGGAGCCAAAGAATACTGCAAATCCTCGGGTTGACTTTATGTCATCATTGCATCCTGCCCAGTCAGCGTCAGAGAAAGCACTAACAAGGGTGGAATTAGAACGTCTAAACTGAAGGCCTAAGCTCACAGTATGTTTTATATCCGTACAATTCTTTTAACAACTGTCCAATGTATAGTAGTATGTGCATGTAGATACTGACAAACCTTATTAACAACAAAGGATATATCTAGTCTTGTCAGTGTTAAGTACTGTAGAGCCCCTACTGCACTTCTGTACCTTGTGCATTCTTCTTCTTTAAGTGGCTCTCCTTCAAAGGCTGAAAGTTTGTGTGAAGAATACAATGGTGTAGGTGAAGGCTTACAATCCTTCATCCCCATTCGAAGTAGAAGTTTAGTGGCATATTTCTCTTGATTAAGTACTATGCCATCTTGAATCTTCTTGACTTCAATGCCTAGAAAGAAGTGTAGATCACCCAGATCTTTCAAAGAAAACTCTGAACTTAGATCATGCAATAGAGCATTAGTGGCACTTTGTGAAGAGCTTGCAACTATAATGTCATCAACATATATCAATACAAATATAGATGCAGCAAAACCCAAATGCCTTAACTGAGAGCTTAACCTTGAGTACCATGCTCTCGGTGCTTGTTTCAAACCATAAAGTGCCTTGCCAAGTTTGCAAACATAGTACGGTGCCCTTTTTTCTGCATACCCAGGTGTTTGTCTCATGTAAACCTGCTCTTCCAGAACACCATGAATAAATGCGTTCTGAACATCTAACTGTCTCAAGCCCCATCCCCTAGAAACAGCAATAGCTAACACAAGTCTAATAGTTGCAGCTTTATACCTGTCAATTGAGCCATCTGCCTTCTTTTTTATTTTGTAAACCCATTTACAATCAATAATATTTTTACCTCTTGGCTTAGGTACAAGATGCCATGTCTTTCTCCTCATAAATGCCATGTATTCTTCATCCATTGCATTTTTCCACTTTGGATCTTCAAGTGCATCTTCTAATTTTGTGGGTTCTCTTATAACACACAACATGCCATATTGTATAGTGCCATCAGTTCTAATCTTTGGATTTCATATACCTTTTTGTATTCGAGTCATAACACGTGAAGCTGGTTGCGGTGGAACACGGCATGCAATCCGTTGTACATAAGGTGGTGTAGAGAACTCAGCCGCAGAAGATCCCGAGGAAAGTTTGGACCCGCTTTGCACAACAGATCTTGTAGCCTGCGGTGTGGTTGAAGGAGTTACCCCATCCAGCCTAGCACCCACAGAAGATCCCGAGAGCTGCCCTGCACATGCGCGTGTGGTTGTGATTCCGAGCCAGATGCGCTTCCTGCTGCGACTGTCAACGCGGTTTCTGCCACTGTCGCTATTGGGGCCTGCGCGTGGGACGCGGAGTGGAATTTGCATGCAGAGACGTGGCGTCCTCTGGTTGGTGTGGGTCAGCTCTTCCCGACGCGCGATCCCGAGCGTATCTGCACATGCGATCCAAGGAGACCTGGCGCACATGAGTTCAAGGAGACAGCAGATCTCCCTCATGCTCCGTGCGAGCTTCGTCCAGTTCTGGCACATGAAATATAGGGTTGTTTTCTTCAAAAATTTGATAATTTTCTGCATCATTTCCTTTTGCATTTTCTGCATGACCCTGCACATGAGGAGACATAGTACAAGTGCTAGTAGGATTATCAGTTGGGTTAGTGCAATCATCGCCCTCATGATCAAAATTTTGGAGATTTGTCGGAAGGAGAAGAATTACTTTCCTAAGGAGAGCTCCGACATTTGGATGAAGGGATTCAAAAGGATATACTGATTCATCGAATACAACATCTCGTGATATATAAACCCTTCAAGTGGAAACATCTAGACATTTGACTCCTTTATGAATGGCACTATAACCAAGAAATACACATTTCCTTGAACGGAAGGCAAGTTTGCGTGTATTGTATGGACAGAGGTTTGGCCAGCAAGCACAACCAAATACACAAAGCGATTTATAATCAGGAGTAGTTCCAAAAAGACGTGTGTTGGGAGTCTCAAAATCAATGACTTTCCTAGGAAGCAAATTTATGAGATATGTGGCAGTCAAGAATGCTTCATCCCAGAATTTGAGTGGCATGGATGCATTTGGTAGAAGAGCTAACCCCACTTCAACAACATGGTGATGTTTTCTTTCGGCAGAACCATTCTGTTGGTGTGCATGGGGGCATGAAACATGATGTGAAATGCCAAGTTGTTGAAAAAAGAGATCCAATTTCTTGTATTCACCTCCCCAGTCAGTTTGCATGGCAATGATCTTAGTGTTAAGTTTTCGTTCAACAAGGTTTTGAAAATTCTTGAAAACTTGAAATCGTTTCTTGAGAAGATAGATCCAAGTAAATTTGCTATAGTCATCAATGAAGCTTACATAATATGAATGTCTACTGACAAAACTAGGAGCTGGCCCTCAAAGATCTGAGAATACAAGCTATAAGGGTGCAGTGGATATGCTGATAGATATAGGGTATGCTAGCTGATGACTTTTAGCCCGCTGACGTGGATCACACACAGACTCAATGCTAGACTCATGACTATGGGGAACTTTTTTTTTACTAAGAACAAACTTAACAATAACTGACGAGGGATGACCTAATCTGCTATGCCACTTTGCTGAAGAAGGCTTGACAGCGACAAAGGCTTGTTTATTCGATGATGATGATGATGATATGAGTGGGTAAAGGCCACACACGCATTTGCCCCTAAGAAGTACCCTCCTCATGTCCAAATCCTTAACCAAAAATAAATAAGGATATAATTCAATGATAACACGATTGTCAAGGGTAAAATGATGAACAGAAAGAAGATTCTTTGATGTTTCAGGAACATATAAGACTCTTTTTAGATGCACATTTTACATGAGGGTTTTGACAATTGAACGACCAACATGAGTAATTTCCATACCAGAACCGCTCACAGTGTGTACTTGGTCGCCCCCAAGGTACTTGTCTCTGATCGTCAGCTTGCCAAGCTCCCCCGTGATGTGATTTGTAGCTTCGGTATCCGTGTACCAGTTTGTGTTGATGCCGTAGGAGTCGGTGACAGCATTGGCCTCCTTCCCCCATACTCGTCCTCTTCATAACTATCCCAACACTCACGGGCGCCCCCGTGGTGATGCTTGAGGCATATTTGGCACTCGGGATAATCCCGGTGCGGTTGGTGTTGCTGTTGTTGTGGTTGTGGACGACCGCCTTGAGCTCCTCTGTTATTGCCACTTGGGGCAGAAGGGGATCGCCTCCCTTGGCCACGACCTCTGGTGCTGCGTGCACGCCCCCGAGACTTGTACTGGCCGCGACCGCGGTAGACCAGATTGGCGGACGTGTGGAAGCCCCCTTCTCCACCATCACCGAGCATCTCCAGGCGCTGGTCGAAGGCGGCGATCTGAGCAAACAGCTCATTGACGGTGATAGCAGATTTGACAGTGCCGATGGCCGCCACTACTGGATCGTAATCCCGATCCAGTCCAGTGAGCACATAATCCACCATCTCAAGATCTCTGACAGGACACCTTGCAGCTGCGAGCTCATCCCCAAGACTCTTCATCTTGGAGATATAGAAGGTACTGGAGATGTTGCCCTTCTTCGTTGTAGTAATGGCGATTCTTAGGTTTGCAATCCTGGATTGAGATTGTGATGCAACGAGGGTAGTGATGCTAGTCCATAAATTATAAGTGTGTTCCTTACCAACAAATTGGGCGAGGACTTCTTTGGAGGGAGTTCAGCAAAAAGCCAAGAATTTGATGATCCCTTGATAGCCATGGTACGTATAGTGGGTTTGGCACCATGGTAATAGACTTGTCCAACTGCTGCTGCTCCACCATGGGAGGGGGCGCGGCTTCGGTTCCATCCAGGAGCCCCGTGACCTGCGCTCCTCGCAGGCCGGGCATAACCCGGGCCTTTCACAAGAGGTAATTCCCCTTGGTGAGCTTCTCGGTTGGTGGAGATCCGAGGTTGAGGACGACTGGTGCTGAGGAAGATGAGATGGTGATGGAGAGGAGTTCTCGTAGCTAGATTGGGAAGAGAATTGGCTCTGTACAGCTGTAAGGATTAAGCGTTCCTACTCCTCGATGAGGAGCCGCGTTGGTATATATTGATGTGAGGCAAAATTAGCATCTGCCGTGGCATACAAGGTTTGCAACCCAATCGCTAGAATTCAGGTTGTTACAGGTTGTCGCTAGAAGAAGAGATAGATACAGAGAGATACAAAGGATATTTTATCTCTAACTCTAACACGCATAATAGTTGGTTTAACTTCCCCAATTATGTATGTAAACCACCTGAATTTTCATTGAAAATACACCACCAGCCTTAATGATTACAACAGCGACGAAGGACAATGTCAAGAAAGATGTTATATTAGACCCAAACATTCACTTCAGTTTACATTCCCCTATCTAAAAAATGTGAAGTAATTTTTGCTTATCAGATGTATCTGTTATCAGATACTCCACCGAGATGGAGTAAATGTTAAGTTTGCTAAGGTAAGGTCCACCAAGCCAGATGTGGTATGTCAATCTCTTTCTTCACTGCAACATGGAGCGAGAGGGCAAGCACTGGAAGAAGCAGTAGAATTTAGTTAAGAGTAGATCGAGCACCAGTCCCGTACATACGTAGCATGTGGCCGTGTATGATACTAGTATCTTTTTCTTACCACGTAGGGCCCTCGCGCGCCTGCTATGAAACGTAAACAAACAAAAGCATGCAGTAGGTGGCGAACCTACATCATATCGTACACTACAATACTATACATTTTGTACAACCACCACTTGGCCATTAGTATGAATCTGGATCATGTCGAGCTTATTTTATGGCGGGAACACGTAGAGGGAGATTCATGCATATGCTTGGTAGTAAGTGTGAGTGGTCCTGATCGATCAGCTTGTTTTTCTTTTTCAAATGATAGCTATCCCGTGCCACTGCACGTAGGAGTACGCTATTACGGTGTTGGAGTAGTAGTAATAATATACTGTATTTTAGGTGTGAGGCAAGGCGACGTGGGTGCCAGTGGACCCTTTGAGTTTGAGTAAAGATGACTACAGATAAATTATCTATAGTCAGTTCCTGTGTGATTCAGTGATTGTACCCTGGCGCACAACATTGTTTATCTACGTAGAGTACTATTTTAACCCTGCTAGCCGTCTGTTTCCACATCTTCCCTTTTTCTAACGGTTACTGATCTGGTGGCGACAGAGATATCGCCTGTGTTACTTTACTGGAATACATACAAATTTCAGCAAGCATTTAGTCTTGTCTCTGCTTCCAGGAGAGGATTAGTTTGGCAGGAATCAGTAACAATTTCACTAGCTGGTTGGCATGCATGGTGCACAGGTGATTTTGACTCGTGTACGTCGATAGTACGTACACCACAGTCCGATCCATCTCGGTTTAATTTGCTGCGACTATGTGTCGATGGATCCCTTGAAGCTGAAGAGACGACTGAATTAATCATTGTGCATCTGAAGTTGTGGAATAATTACCTGACCATCAGAACCGTGCACATTTGACTGTACGTGCTGTCATACTGGAATGTACCGTGTACAACCTACCCGAAAATGCTCTTTGGAGGCCGAGCACCGTGGAGCTCGCTATCTTGGGCGTCGGTCTTCAAAGTGATCAGGCGCAGCTACGTACTTGTCTCATGTATTCTAGCCGGCCGGCTTTTACACGGCACCGTATTGCACAGTGGCATCACATTAACTAGTGGTTGTACCATCACACGAACAAGTGTCATCATTTAGTACTGGAAAAGATCACAACCCGCTGCCCCTCCGGCCAGTTAACAAACCTGCGCCACCGTCATCTAACTTGGTATATCAAATTTCTAGGACAAATCATCATCATGTAATCACCAAAATATGTGCGTTTTATTACACGAAATCACCCCAAAACATAATTTCTTCCTTGATATTTAAAAAAAAAGAGAAATTATGCATAATTCGAATTGATTTTAATGTCACATCTTGGAATGACAGTTTTCCTTCACATGCATTGTCTAGATGCTTTTTCCATATTACTTTTGCATCTTTCGTCAGAAAATTCCAGTGACAAATTTGTTTTATGCAATGCGAGAGGCGATTTCCTATGCATCATGGTAGCTACGCACGCGTGATTGCACGTACACACCCTTTGGCATAAATGCCTCTTTTTTTGATATATGAGGTGTTGCCTTGTCAGGTTTCTGATGACATTTGCACAAGTGCATTTTTGTCTTATAGAAATGACTTTTTCTCACTTCTCTTTGTCCTTTTATTTCCCTTTTTACACAAGTGCCTTTTTGTTGTGTAGAAAGAGTCTCTTCTCACTTCTCTTAGTCTTTTTGCTTCCATTCTTTTGGCACAATTGCATGTTTGCTTGCCTGGCTGGTCCAAAGTCACCATATTTTTGTTATAGAATTATTTTTCATAGTCCAAAATAATTAGAGATAAATATTGAGGCCATGCGTAGCTATCATCATGGGTAGCAAATTATTTATCTATGCAAAGTACCTTCCTCTCAAAGTCTGCCTCTTTTGTTTTGCCAGGGAAAGTCTTGCTCTTTTTAACGGGCAACCATGCATCGACTCCTTATGTGATACACAAATAAGTATACGCCGGCTAAGCTCGCACGCATACCACAACTCATTCACTCTATGGTAAAATTTTCACACACTATACTAGCAGTTTATTTTAAAAACAATCGCCCGGTAGCACTAATAATTCTGTTACCACTTGAATATACATCCTCCTTTAGTTCTTCCATGTCATACCATAACTTCCCATAAAAAAATGTCATACCATAACTGTGCCTCAGGTCAACCCCATGGCACTCCAAGTAATCGGCGTTTTCCAGATGTAAATTTGTTAAGAAATTCTTATATGTTATACTCGCATGGGAACAAGATAAATCACCCATACGAAACGATAATTTATGTTCCGGCCCCTCTAGCAAAGGCTCGAAACCATTTGACTATTGTCACTCTTCAAGTTTTTAGCCAACCGCGGATGCTACACCAGTGTTCCTAATCTTTTCAATTAAGATGCACTCTAGTAATTTTATGGCGGCATTTTTTTAAGAAAAAACTGTAAAAATTATTATGCTATATTTTCTTTTTAAATAATATTTCTTATTTTCTTATAATCAGCTAAAATAAGATGCACTCTGCCTGGTGCGGTCATATTTTATTTTTAAATCAGATAGATGCACCAGACTCGTCTTGATTTTATTTTTATTTTCTAACTAGAACCACGTTACCTTGCATGACGATTTGTATCAGGAACTGTTTTTGGGGTTTGCTGCATCACACTACCTGAGATTCCCAGCACACCCAACCGAATCCCTAAACTAAAACAAGTGTAATTTTTGAGAAATTTACAATTACCCTGAATTGCATTTCTCCAAGGAGAATTCCATCCCAATCCCATCCATGGCTAAATCACTCCTGTTAGCATGACAGAGGAAGAGGACAATCGGTCTAAAGAGGCAAACATCTGCATCACTTACAATTAATACATTTTTTGAACATCACTTCCAGTTAATTTTTTAGGGGTAAGGTCTAGCCTTCATGAGTCCCAGTTAAATGTAACGTGATTTGAATCATTATTTGTTTTTTAGGGGTTTGTATCATTATTAGTTGGGCTCATCCATATTAATGACACACTAGGCCAGCCCTGCACCACCCAAGCAGAGGCTCATCCGCCCATGTACAAATCTAGCACATCCGCCTCGGCACCTGTGTATTCCTCATCGTACACGCATTTGCAAATGCACGCTGCACACATCACAGCATGTCAACGCAAGGCCTGGATAACGGCCTCCAGGTCGCTCGGCCTCCAAAATGCTCCATTCCAACCTACCATAGAACGTAGTACTACGTCTAAAGAAGTGTACTACTACTACGTACTACTCTTTGGACCTTGCAGGCGTTCATCAATTTCTCCTTTCAGATCAATAGTAGCGGCCGGCCCCATGGCCCTACCTGCGTAGGGACGATGTATAATCGAGCCACAGTTTGTACGTACTCCTCATTGAATATGCCTGGCTTGCATGTATGGCATGGCTGGTCGGCGATGGCATCGATCACCAGACAATAAGTTCAAGGTAACCGTGGGCCCAATATATATACGGCAATTGAATCATACCAAATTATCAGGACATGGGCAGGGCCGGCCCTGTGTTTTGGGAGGCCCTAGGCGAAGTCGATGATATGGGCCCCTAAATCCTAAGGCCATATATATATGTATGTGTTTGCGTGATACATAAACAATATATATAACTTCATTAGCATAATATTAAAGTAAGCTTTCAACCACACATCTTTAGTTTAAAATTAGACTACAATAATTGTTGGACAATGCAAAATAAAACTAACATGACATGGTTACCTCAAATAGGAAACAAATTTATTTGCTCCTTTGTACTTGCACCATCTGCATTGACCTTAACATCTGAATTTTCATGCTCTGGATTAGTTCTTTGCCTATGTTTTTCACTCACATCAGCAATACTTGAAGATGTAAAATACTTTGTCAAAGAACCCTTCAGTGGTTGAATTTTTAGATCTATAAATTTCTTTCTTTTCCTTTTTTTAGCACCCAACAAATGCTTCCTAGGCAACATGGCATGCTAATGTCCTAATATTACGAAGCAAAGAGTAGATAACAAATTAGAAATTTATAGATCAGACGACCAGAACCCTAGACATGTACACAGAATGATAGAAAATTAGTATGGTTGGATACGTACTATGAAAGATTGAATTAAAAAAATTATACATAAAAAAATTTGATACTTCATGGGATGAATGGATCAGGAACATCCGAACATGGATATTGGATATGTACCTGCGTTCGCATACATACGTATTGCCGTACTGTTGGAAGGCCGAGTTGCCGGACTGCTGCGTGCCGCGGCGGCCACGAGCGGCTGAGGCACCGAGCAAGGAACGACGGAGCGACGGGCTGATCAGACGACGAAGACGAAGAGACGAGCGATGAATAGGGAAAGTCCGATATTCCGATTGATTTGTTTCACATGTTTTTTTAGGGATAATCCAAGCTTTATTAACGATCAAAGACCACAGTTTGTGGAATACATCTTGGATTATGGGGATTGCCTAGCCACACATGGCGTCCAAGGCCTAAAGAGAGTGCATGTTTTGCTAAGCTATGCGCCTCAACATTAGAGTTTCGGCTTTCATACATGAAATTACACATAAAATGACGAGCTCTACTTCGAATCTCCTTGATGACAGTATCATATTTCCCACTATTTTCTGAAGTTATATCGCCCACCACCTGTCTCGAGTCAGACGAGATAACCATATGATGGATGTGTAGATCCTCCGCCAGTGATAATGCTTCCCGGCACACCAAAGCCTCAAGAGTAGCAGGATCTGATATGCCTTTGAGAACAATTGCAGAGCTTCCAAGATACTCCCCACGATCATCTCTGCATACTGCCGCTGTTGTACCACCCCATGACCGGCAACCGGCGTCAACATGGATCTTAGTTGACCCTGCCGGAGGCGCTTTTGGCCTGATTCTCAAACTCCCCCGCTGCACCGCACTTGCCCCTGTGGCTGGTTTCCTTTCATTTATAATGTCCAGATCCTCCAAGTATCTTTGTATAAATTCCTTCGTGCTTTGGGGACTTTGAAAAATGCCCTCGTGGATTGCTTTCCGTTGAGAAAACCAAATCGCCCACAATGTTACTGCTATCTTGATGAACTTTGACCTTGGCATGGTTTCCATCAAAGAAAAGAGCCAGCACTTAGCACTGGGGTCCGAATAAGCTAGTAAGTTGTTTGCCAGCTCTTCGTCCGCAAGCGCCCATGTACATCTTGCGACCGTGCACTGTAAAAGCGAATGTCTCCAGGAATCTGGTCCGCCGCATAGCGCACACGAACTTGACGTTGACATATTCCTATGGGCTCGTACGTCCTCTGTCGGGATGGAGTGTTTCGACAGACGCCATAGAAACATTTTGATTTTCCCTGGGACTTGTATATTCCACAGCCGTTTCCATGCTCCCTCTTCTCTATTCGAGCTTGATGACCCGGCTGTACCCTCCAGCCAAGCCTCCCTTCTTCTTCTTGTGGACACTAACATATTATAAGCCGATCGTACTGTAAACATACTAGATCGCTCAAAGTTCCAGCTCCAAAAATCCTCCATATTCAGCGTACATATTGGGATGCTCAAGATTATAGGGATATCCATCGGCATAAAAACCTGCTGCACTTTCGCCAAGTTCCATGTTGCAGATGTGGAATCTATTAACTCGGACACAAATTCTGGAGGATTTTCCAACATACACCCATAAGGACGCAGCATTTCATCCCTAGGCAACCAGTTTTCAACCCAGATTCTGGTATTCTGGCCATTCCCTATGCGCTTTATCAAGCCCTGCTTCATCACATCTCTCCCTTCCAGAATAGCCCTCCATACCTGACTCGGATGATTTCCTATCGTTGCTTCCAAAATAGTGGAGTTCGGGAAGTAAATACTTCTTAGCAACCGGGCGCTTAATGATTCAGAATGTTGAAGGATACGCCACGCCTGCCTCGCTAACATTGCCATGTTGAAGAGTCCAAAATCTTTGAAACCCAAACCCCCCATAGCTTTGGGTTGAGTCATTTCCTTCCACGAAACCCAATGCGGTTTATGGTGCCCATCCTTACTCCCCCACCAGAACTTCCTTATCATCATGTGCAGATGCTCGCAAAGACCCCTTGGCAATTTAAAACAGGACATGGAATAAACATGAACAACTTGAGCAACCGCTTTAACCAGTACCTCCTTACCTGCCGTGGACATTGTGCTCTCGATCCAACCCTGGATTTTACTCCATAGTCGATCCCTTAAATATTTGAAGGCACCATTCTTGGAAGCACCAATATCCGAAGGCATTCCCAAATATTTTTTATTGAGGGTCTCATTTGGCACATTGAGTAACCCTTTTATCTCATCTCGAACAGCCTCAGGAACGCCCTTGCTGAAGAAAATCGATGACTTGTCATAGTTGATTCTTTGCCCTGTCGCTTGACAATAAACCTCCAACACTTGGTTCATCTCATTAGCACCCATACCATTCGCCTTGAAGAACAACAGGCTGTCATCTGCAAACAATAAGTGGCTTACCGGTGGTGCCGAAGGTGCCACTTGCAACCCATGAAGATTTGATGACTCACTTTTTGATTTTAACAGGCACGAAAGGCCCTCTGCTGCTATCAAGAACAGGTATGGTGAAATTGGATCCCCCTGCTGAATCCCACATGAAGGCTGGAACTGCTGTAGTTTCTTTCCATTGAACAAGACCGAGAATTTTACTGATCTTACCATTCCCATGACTATGTCCACCCACTTCTCCTTGAAACCCAATTTTAACATAATGGCCTCCAAATATTCCCATTCCACTTTATCGTACGCCTTCATCATATCCAGTTTTAGAGCACAATATTGATTTTTCTTTGCCTTGTTTCTTTTCATGAAGTGGAGACATTCATAAGCCGTAATGATGTTATCAGAAATTAATCTTCCTGGCACGAAGGCAGATTGCTCTTCCGAGATAATATTAGGCAACACGAGTTTCAGCCGGTTTGAGATAACTTTTGAAGCTATCTTATATAAGACATTACATAAACTTATCGGCCGAAATTGTGCCAAAAGAGATGGATTCTTTACCTTTGGAATCAATACCAAAGTAGTCTCGTTGATGCACTCAGCCGATTCTGTACCATCAACTATTCTTATGATTGCTCTTGTCACCTCTTCCCCACATACCTCCCAGTGTCGCTGGAAAAAATGCGCCGGAAAACCGTCCGGGCAGGGCGCCTTCGTTGGGTACATTTGGAAGAGGGCTTCCTTTACCTCCTTTTCGCTGTAAGGTGCATTCAATCTAGCATTCATCTCCTCCGTTACCTTGCATGGAACCGTATCTAGCACTTGATGCATGTCCTGCACTCCGCTAGATGTATACAAATCTGAATAAAATACAGTTGTGATCACCTCCATCTCTTCCGTATTTTCTGTCAACTGCCCATCTTGGCGCTGGAGTGCCTTTATCTTGTTTTTTCTTCTCCTCCGGCTTGCCCTCAGATGAAAGAAATAGGTGTTTTTTCTTCTCCTCCGGCTTTCAAGTGTCCAATTTCCAATCTCACCGAACCAAAATGAGTTCGGTCCCATGTAGCCAAGTTTCTCGACATAGTATGCAGCTTGTCGTGTATGTCTGCAACCGTGCGGCCTTCTTTCTCCTTCCATACCGTGCCCACAAACTCAAACAGATCAGGGTCACGTTCCCACGTCAGCTCATACTTGAAAGCCCTCGGGGGCTTCTTGCGTTTGTGCTCTTCCGAGTAGGTTAGCAATATTGGTGCATGATCAGAAGACGCTGCTGTTTTATGCTCTAGAACTGGATTCGGAAATGCCATGCACCATGCTGGATTCGCTAGGCATCTATCCAGCCGGACTCTCGTGTACGTCCCCCCTGACACCTTCTTCTCAAACGTCCAGAATTTTCCTTTGTACCCAATGTCCATGAGGCCACACGTATCGATTGCATCTCGAAATGCGTCCATTTGTGCTTGGCTACGCTGTCCAACTCCATCGTGCTCATGTGCGTGCAGCACCTCATTAAAACCCCCAATGACTGCCCAGGGGAGGTACTATTGCCTGCAATCCCCCTCAATGTGTCCCAAGTTTTGTATCTCTCTGGGACTTGCGCCTCCCCATAGACAAAGGTGACACGAGTTCTACTTTCTACCATGTCATCTATCAAAGCATCTATATGATACCTCGAGTAACCAATAATCTCAACCTTTATTGCATTGTTCCAGTACATACAAAGACCACCGCTTCTACCATTGCTGCTGACAGCGAAACTACTTTCAAATCCTATTGTTTTTGCAAGATTCTCCACCCTGGTACCCTCTACTTGAGTTTCAACTATGCATATTACCGAGGGGGCAAACTGCTTCGTCATCTCACGAAGCTCTCGAACTATCGCGGGTTTGCCTGCGCCGCGACAGTTGCACACCAAAAGACTCATTGTGCCCGGCGGTACTCCCCATGGGAGCCCGCCGATAACGCTTCATGTAGATGAGATATTTGAGGCACTGTGTCAGCCCCACTTTCTCCATCGATGTGGTCTGAATTTCCTTTAGCTCCATCCCCTTGCATCTGCTTGTGTCTCTTGTTCTGCTTCCGAGGAGAAACGTAGACAGGAGGTAGAGGCGGTACAGCCGCCGCCTTGGTTGCCACCACCATTGCCAACGATCTGTCCCCAAGGCCACCATCCTCATTTACAGTCACTGTGACGCCCCCGATTCAATCGTACACTAATCATGCACGCAAATGTGTACGGTCAAGATCAGGGACTCACGGGAAGATATCACAACACAACTCTACAAATAAAATAAGTCATACAAGCATCATAATACAAGCCAGGGGCCTCGAGGGCTCGAATACAAGTGCTCGATCATAGACGAGTCAGCGGAAGCAACAATATCTGAGTACAGACATAAGTTAAACAAGTTTGCCTTAAGAAGGCTAGCACAAACTGGGATACAGATCGAAAGAGGCGCAGGCCTCCTGCCTGGGATCCTCCTAACTACTCCTGGTCGTCGTCAGCGGGCTGCACGTAGTAGTAGGCACCTCCGGTGTAGTAGGGGTCATCGTCGACGGTAGCGTCTGGCTCCTGGACTCCAGCATCTGGTTGCGACAACCAGAAAGAAAGGAAAGGGGAAAAAGGGGGGAGAAAGCAACCGTGAGTACTCATCCAAAGTACTCGCAAGCAAGGAACTACACTACATATGCATGGGTATATGTGTAAGGAGGCCATATCAGTGGACTGAACTGCAGAATGCCAGAATAAGAGGGGGATAACTAATCCTGTCGAAGACTACGCTTCTCGCAGCCACCGTCTTGCATCAAGTAGAAGAGAGTAGATTGAAGTCCTCCAAGTAGCATCTCCAAATAGCATCTCATAGCATAATCCTACCCGGCGATCCTCCCCTCGTATCCCTGAGGGAGAGAGACCACCGGTTGTATCTGGCACTTGGAAGGGTGTGTTTTATTAAGTATCCGGTTCTAGTTGTCATAAGGTCAAGGTACAACTCCAAGTCGTCCTGTTACCGAAGATCACGGCTATTCGAATAGATTAACTTCCCTGCAGGGGTGCACCACATAACCCAACACGCTCGATCCCATTTGGCCGGACACACTTTCCTGGGTCATGCCCGGCCTCGGAAGATCAACACGTCGCAGCCCCACCTAGGCAAAACAGAGAGGCCAGCACGCCGGTCTAAACCTAAGCGCGCAGGGGTCTGGGCCCATCGCCCTGAGCACACCTGCACGTTGCGTGGGCGGCCGAAAGCAGACCTAGCCTAGTGGCGTTCCAGTCCAATTCGGCGCGCGCCGCTCCGTCGCTGACGTCTGAAGTGCTTCGGCTGATACCACGACGTCGGGATACCCATAACTACTCCCACGTAGATGGTTAGTGCGTATAGGCTCGTAGCCGACTCAGATCAAATACCAAGATCTCGTTAAGCGTGTTAAGTATCCGCGAACGCCGAACAGGGCCAGGCCCACCTGTCTCCTAGGTGGTCTCAACCTGCCCTGTCGCTCCGCCACAAAGTAACAGTCGAGGGCCGTCGGGAACCCAGGCCCACCTCTACCGGGATGGAGCCACCTGTCCTTTCAGCCCCCTCGTCAGAATCACTTGCGGGTACTCA
Source organism: Triticum aestivum (assembly GCF_018294505.1). Classification (NCBI taxonomy): domain Eukaryota; kingdom Viridiplantae; phylum Streptophyta; class Magnoliopsida; order Poales; family Poaceae; genus Triticum; species Triticum aestivum. The sequence continues at coordinate 685,818,882 of NC_057812.1, forward strand.
ATGAGCTGACCCGACTTTAGTCACCATCTGTATAGTATGTATGTATGTATAGTATATACCCGTGATCACCTCCCAAGTGATCACGGCCCGATAGTATAGCAAGGCAGACTGACAAGAATGTAGGGCCAATGATGATAAACTAGCATCCTATACTAAGCATATAGGATTGCAGGTAAGGTATCAACAGATGTAGCGACAATGTCAGGCTATGCATCAGAATAGGATTAACGAAAGCAGTAACATGCTACACTACTCTAATGCAAGCAGTATAGAGTAGAATAGGCGATATCTGGTGATCAAGGGGGGGGCTTGCCTGGTTGCTCTGGCAAGAGAGAGGGGTCGTCAACTCCGTAGTCGAACTGGGCAGTAGCAGCGTCGGTCTCGTAGTCTACCGAAGAGAAGAGGGGGAAGAAATAATGAATACAGAGCAAACAAAGCATCACAAAATATAACAAGGCAATACGCGGTGTTCGGTGTGCCCTAACGCGGTAGTAGGTGATACCGGTGAAGGGGGGAAAACCTCCGGGAAAGTATTCCCGGTGTTTCGTGTTTTCTGATAGATGAACCGGAGGGGGAAAGTTGCGGGTTTGATATGTTAGGGGTGTGTGGTGGACGAACGGGCTACGTATCCGGGTTCGTCTCGTCGTTCTGAGCAACTTTCATGTTGAAAATATTTTAATCCGAGTTACGGATTAAAAGATATGATTTTCTAAAGATTTTATTAATTTCTGGAATTTATTTAATTATTTAATTAATTCGGAAAATGGATTTATGACGTCAGCATGACGTCCATGCTGACATCAGCAGTCAACAGGGGTTGACTGGGTCAAACTGAACGCGTGGGTCCAATGGGACCCACCTGTCATACTCTGTTAGGTTAATTAGGATTTAGTTAAACTAATTACTGTTTAATTAAGCTAACAGGTTAATTAGATTTAATTAAAGGTTAATTAACTTAATTAATTTAGTTAATTAATTAATTAATTAAATTTATTTTTATTTTTAATTATTGTTTATTTATTTTTATATACTTTTTTATTTATTTATTTTAATTCCCTTTTCTTTTCTTCTTTTTTTTAAAAAACGTTCTGGGGTGGGGCCCCAAGGTCAGTGGCTCAGGGGGAGCCCTAACGGGCGAACGGGCACCGGTCCCGGGCGCACCGAGCGGGCGGGCCCGGTGCGCGGCCGAGGCCGAGGGACGGCGGGGCAGCGCGGCGGCGCGAGCCGGCGGCCAGGGCACCGGAAGGCGGGCTCGGTGCTGGGGCGCGGTGGGCGGGCGCGGGCGGCGGAGAGGCGCGGCCCGGCGGGTCAGGACTGCAGCAGCGGGGAGGAGTAAGGGTGCGAGGGCCGGGCCAGGCGGGGCGCGGAGCGGCGCCTCTGCAGCACGCAGTGCGGGACGAGGGAGGCAAGGCGACGGGCGGTGCGTCACTGGGCGAGGCCGCGCTATGAGCACGCGGGTGGACGGAGGCGGCGACGGAGATCGGGGGAGGGAGGAAGGGAGGGGTGGTGGGCTCACTGGGCCCTCGCCAAGGTGTCGAGAGGTGAGCTCGGGAAGGGCTCGATGGCGGCCATGCTCCGGCGATGGGACGGCGCGATGGCTCGGCGACGGCGTCGGGATGGTGGTGATGGCCGTCGACGGCGACAGGGTCGAGGGGGGGTGACGGGGACGTCGTGCGTAGAATGGGAAGTCCGGCGGCGTCCGGGACGCTTCGGGCGACGTTGTCGGGGTCGAGGCGGCGATGGCAGGGCGGCGCCGGGAGGAAGCAGAGGCCGGCCGGGGAGGAGGGGTGGACGGGGCGGCGTCGGGCGGCGTCGGCCTCCTCTGGATCCCGATCCAGACCGGGAGAGAGGAGGGGGCGTCGTGGGGAGAGTGGGGTGTGGGTGCGGGGAGTGCGGGAGGGGCGGCGTCGGCGTCGGGCCCGATCCCGATTGGATCGGGGGGAGAGGGAGAAAGCGAGTGGGGGGGGGGGGCGAGTGGGTGGCTGTCGGTTGGGGGAGGGAGTGGATAAGGAGGGGGGTAGCGGGGTGGGCCGGCCGGCCGGGCCTGGGGGTGTTGGCCCAGTTGGGCCACGGCCCGGGGGGGGGGGGGGGGTTGCTCTTATTTTTGTTTTCTGTTTTCTCTTTTGTATTTTCTTTATTTTCCTCTTTTCTTTTCTGTTTTATTTTTGTTTCCTATTATTTTAGGTTCTGTAAAAATATATACTTTGCATCTAATTTGAACATTTCGATTTAGTCCACCGCCACAAAAGTCTAGACCCCAATTAATTTGGTTTGATATTTTATCAATCTGAAAAGGCATTTAAATAATCAGGTTTGCTAATATTTAAATCGTTTTAGTGCATTAAAACACATAATAAAAGTGTGGTTCCTTCACCATAATTACCTATGCATTATTTGGCACAACCAGAACATTTTAGTTTTATTATTTGAAAATTTTTGTCGTTTGCCTATATTTTAAATTTGAATTTGAATCGGTTTCGAACTAACTCGAGATTAGCAACTACAAACGAGGTGACGTGGCATCATTAGCATAGGATCACTGTAGCTTAATTACCCGGGCGTCACAATTCTCCTCCACTACAAGAAATCTCGTCCCGAGATTTAAGCGGTGGAGTAAGGGGCGAAGGTGTTGGTAGCGAGAAACCTAACGAGTCTTCTCGGTCTTGGCTTCCCTTTCGAAGAGGTTGATCCCTTTCGTTGATGTCTTCATTTCACTGCTTCATGTCACCATGATCAATTTGTCATCCTTTCTTCGGGATCTCCATCGTACTTACGAATAGGTAAGGGGCAGCTCTACAACGATAGGATGTTACAAGGGAAAATCTTCTGGGGGTTAGCCCATGAATGAGCATAAGATTATCTCTCGAGTTGAACATATCAAATACATCAAGAGTAAGGTACGAAGGTACAATAAGAGGTTCCAACTGGATAGATAGTTGCTCGAAGTCTGAACCAGAGTGAGAAAGGGTTTCAGAGCAGCGAGAGTAAGTATTGCGTCTGATACCAGAATAGAGCATTAGGAAGGTGGCCCGTGAATTAAATACGAAGCCAAGCGCGAGGAATAACTTCGACAACAGGGTGTATAGGAGAGTCAGGTTTCGATCCTGTGGAACTGTGGGTTATGGGCCCACCATGTGGTTTTTTTTTATAATAGGAGCAGTGACATCTTGCACGGTCATGATAGCAAGGCATGTCAGTGAGCACCACGTCAGCTATGTCGGCAACAACGTTGGTACCAAGGGCGAGGGACGAAGAGAACCATTTTCCTGCTCGTTGAACGAGGCGGGACAAGAGGCAAAGTTCTCATCCATCGGCGGTTACCGAAATGCCATCAACAATAGAAACAGGGTCTCACTGTCAGAGTTGTACACCGAGGTGTTTTACCTACGCAGTGAATTATTACTGCTTAGATTATATAGATCACAAGAAAGGTTAAACCAAATAATGGAAAGGAAAATGTGTTTAAACACATATATCAGGGGTATATCCTTCCCAAGGACAAGCAGAACAAGATATCCATAACAGGATATAAGGTAGACAACCATTTAGGTAAGGGGGGGAGGAATCTCATGATATTACCCATACAACGGTGTTAGGATAAATGATAAACAAAATTTAGCATCGTGCTTCAAATGTTCCTGTTGAAAATCGGAGTGCCATTGACATGCTTCGAGGTAGCATTGACATGGTCTTCAGGTGAAGATCAAACTTTGGAAACACGAAGGATCCGTCAGGAATAACTTGTAGAATAAGTCTTACAATTTCCCCATGGATGAATGGATAACCTTGCTGAAAAGGAATCTATAATGATAGGTCCTCCAGCCAGGGGGGGGGGTGCTAGGCATGACATCATGTTACCGGGTCATCAAAGGATCAACGTCATAACTCTTGGAAAGTTGTCCCAACCATCATATCTGACCGAGATTCAGATCCGATTGGTGTCAGGATACCTGAGATTCAGGATGTCCGAGAAGAAAAGGCGCAACACAAATCGTTGAAATGGCATTGCAAGCTTCTCGGGAAATGAACTATGGGAGCGGGTTTCCTGAAGCAATAGTTCACCATTAAACCAAGGAGAGGACAAGGAGGTGTCTGATGAACTCAACGACAATTCATCGAGATTTCCAAAAGATGGATTTCCACCATTAAGTGAACAATGGGATAACATTTGTTAGATCAATGATATAAGGAAGTATGCTCGAGGAAAACATACACAATTAAACACTGGTTGAAGGGTGCGCCCGAAGTACGGGTTGGGTTGCACGACCAATGTTAGAATGGTGATGCAATAATCAATAGCCTAAGAATGAACTTTCGACCATTAACTTCAAAGAGATAGGGTTGCTAGAAGGAAAGAATCCAAACAACACCGTTCACTTGTTGGAATTAACACAGGGACCAAGAAAGAATGGTGATGGTGAGAAGTATCATTATAGCAAGAATTCTTAAGAGGTGGAGCAATCCTCACAACATTCTTAACATCAAAGATGGTAATACTCCGCGGTAGAATATAACATAAGTTGGATAGCAAGGAACTCAAGGTATAACAACAAACATGAACAAGCTTGTGTTGGTGGGAAGGCAATAAAGTGGTCGATGATAATACAATTCATCGAGGCAAGGATGGTATTTCTTATCATGAATCCAATTGATATCCTGGATGAGCTCAGAATGTTGACGATCACGACACCTTTGTCGCGAGAGTTCATGAAGATGTAATCGATCGGCGACGACATCAAGTCAAAGTAATGATGAAGTGAAAGGTTATTGGAACCAAGGGTACGACACAAACTCGAAACCAAGCTTGTTGTTTAAGGTGAAATGGTATGACGAGGAAATCGACGTAAGGTTAGTTCATCGTCGAAAATTGGTGCTCCGAGAATAAGGACCAGGTAGCACAGTTAGAATCGTCACGACAATGATATAGCCAAACAGGCTAGGAATGGCGTGATCGGGTACAAACTCGTACTTATAGAAGCTTACTGAAGAGTTGTTGAACCGTAGAGCGGACTCGGTTCAGTTATCGGTGTCTTTGAGTGTTCAATAACTCAGAGCCCGCGAAAAATTGGAATCAGTGGGAAGGTAGCACTTGATGAAGAACTCATAAGAAGTTATGCAGTTCCATGATAATCTCGAGATACCAGGGGGGTAATACTCGACACAATTCAAAGTAGAGGTTGGACTAGGGCATTACTCTACATAAGACCAGTGCTTAACTTGCACGAGAAATGGTATTTAAAGGAGAACATGGTCAGAAACCACGATCATAAATGATTGAACCACGGATACAAGATGAACTTATAACAAGGGGGTAACTATTTTTACGAGCAGCTTCCATGATAAGTTATACATCGTGTCCATGGGCATGAACGCAAGGTTCAAGGTCGACTCCCACTTCTCCAATGCATAACCTTTCATTTACTTCTCGCGTTCGATGAAGTTGCAGTGTTGAAATTTTATCTGGTGAAGCGCCAGAAGAGTATGACTCGTGAAAACTTTCGGGTTCACACGGTTTAGAGAAGGCATATGTTCAACCCATAGGGGCTTCTTAGAAACATATACCACAAGTTTCAAGAGTAAATAACACAAACTCGATGGCAGAGCATGGTTGAGAAAAGCAGAGGATACAATTTACCAAAGGCATTATGTATCCGAGGAAAGGCTCACAAGGTTATTGAATATTAAGGGCGTTGTCAGATAAATCCAACAAAGGACTTGATGGTCCACAAGGGATCTGATACGAGTATCGGTACTCAACTAGAGGAAGAAGAATGCAAGGAGATCAGATTATAGAAACAACTGACTAACTCAATTGTCAAAGGCAAAGGAATTATGATTTCCAAATCAAAGGATCAAAAGCAGACGTTCTGATCAAGGATGGATCAATTGAATATACCAGAGGCACAATCGACGACAGATAGTTTGGTCGAGAACCAGCTCATGTTTGAAAGACATCTAAGCCGGAGAGATAATTTAAAAGGATCAACTGATGATTACGTGCATTCGCAACATATTGAGTCAACAGACTCAAAATGATAATGACAAGGAATGTCAATAAGATTTCTATACTTATGGGATTAATCATAATGAAAGTAAACAAGAAATTCCAGAGCAATAGGTTGCTGAGGATTTTTGGAATATCGGGTGGTATTTTGAAGACTTTTGTGTAACACATAAACAACTGGGGGGATGAGCGGATATTCTATAAATTAGAGAATTAACCGTAGGGGTATTCAAGTGACAAGAACAGCAAGGCAGTAAGCTCAAGGGATTATCGAAACAACGACGAGTTTTTCAGGGTATCTTGTAATAACAAGACCAACTGGGGATGAATGTAAGAATAACAACTGCAAGTAGTTATCCATAAGGGTTTGACGGTGGAAGGGGAATTGCAAACGCGATGAACACAAGTTCTCGGGTTAACAGCGGAGAGTATCTTCAGGGTCTTCTGGTGCAGCAGACGATCATCAGTAATAAGGGGCTCTCCGGGTGAAAGTGATAACGAGATCCTAATGTTAGATTTAGTAAAATTCCTTTAACCCGAATAGAAGAGAGATCAGAGTCCCAGAGTAAAGGTCGAGGAGTAAAAGATCCTAGTACCACCCGATGGCGTCGTGGGCCCGTAAGGCACACAGCCAAGTTAGTAAAAGTCTTGCAATGTCTAGACTCGACTTCGGCCAAGGAGTGTGGAAGGGGGATTCCTACAGGCAGTCGGCTCTGATACCAACTTGTGACGCCCCCGATTCAATCGTACACTAATCATGCACGCAAATGTGTACGATCAAGATCAGGGACTCACGGGAAGATATCACAACACAACTCTACAAATAAAATAAGTCATACAAGCATCATAATACAAGCCAGGGGCCTCGAGGGCTCGAATACAAGTGCTCGATCATAGACGAGTCAGCGGAAGCAACAATATCTGAGTACAGACATAAGTTAAACAAGTTTGCCTTAAGAAGGCTAGCACAAACTGGGATACAGATCGAAAGAGGCGCAGGCCTCCTGCCTGGGATCCTCCTAACTACTCCTGGTCGTCGTCAGCGGGCTGCACGTAGTAGTAGGCACCTCCGGTGTAGTAGGGGTCGTCGTCGACGGTGGCGTCTGGCTCCTGGACTCCAGCATCTGGTTGCGACAACCAGAAAGAAAGGAAAGGGGAAAAAGGGGGGAGAAAGCAACCGTGAGTACTCATCCAAAGTACTCGCAAGCAAGGAACTACACTACATATGCATGGGTATATGTGTAAGGAGGCCATATCAGTGGACTGAACTGCAGAATGCCAGAATAAGAGGGGGATAGCTAGTCTTATCGAAGACTACGCTTCTCGCAGCCACCGTCTTGCATCAAGTAGAAGAGAGTAGATTGAAGTCCTCCAAGTAGCATCTCCAATAGCATCTCATAGCATAATCCTACCCGGCGATCCTCCCCTCGTATCCCTGAGGGAGAGCGACCACCGGTTGTATCTGGCACTTGGAAGGGTGTGTTTTATTAAGTATCCGGTTCTAGTTGTCATAAGGTCAAGGTACAACTCCAAGTCGTCCTGTTACCGAAGATCACGGCTATTCGAATAGATTAACTTCCCTGCAGGGGTGCACCACATAACCCAACACGCTCGATCCCATTTGGCCGGACACACTTTCCTGGGTCATGCCCGGCCTCGGAAGATCAACACGTCGCAGCCCCACCTAGGCAAAACAGAGAGGCCAGCACGCCGGTCTAAACCTAAGCGCGCAGGGGTCTGGGCCCATCGCCCTGAGCACACCTGCACGTTGCGTGGGCGGCCGAAAGCAGACCTAGCCTAGTGGCGTTCCAGTCCAATTCGGCGCGCGCCGCTCCGTCGCTGACGTCTGAAGTGCTTCGGCTGATACCACGACGTCGGGATACCCATAACTACTCCCACGTAGATGGTTAGTGCGTATAGGCTCGTAGCCGACTCAGATCAAATACCAAGATCTCGTTAAGCGTGTTAAGTATCCGCGAACGCCGAACAGGGCCAGGCCCACCTGTCTCCTAGGTGGTCTCAACCTGCCCTGTCGCTCCGCCACAAAGTAACAGTCGAGGGCCGTCGGGAACCCAGGCCCACCTCTACCGGGATGGAGCCACCTGTCCTTTCAGCCCCCTCGTCAGAATCACTTGCGGGTACTCAATGAGCTGACCCGACTTTAGTCACCATCTGTATAGTATGTATGTATGTATAGTATATACCCGTGATCACCTCCCAAGTGATCACGGCCCGATAGTATAGCAAGGCAGACTGACAAGAATGTAGGGCCAATGATGATAAACTAGCATCCTATACTAAGCATTTAGGATTGCAGGTAAGGTATCAACAGATGTAGCGACAATGTCAGGCTATGCATCAGAATAGGATTAACGAAAGCAGTAACATGCTACACTACTCTAATGCAAGCAGTATAGAGTAGAATAGGCGATATCTGGTGATCAAGGGGGGGGCTTGCCTGGTTGCTCTGGCAAGAGAGAGGGGTCGTCAACTCCGTAGTCGAACTGGGTCAGCAGCAGCGTCGGTCTCGTAGTCTACCGGAGAGAAGAGGGGGAAGAAATAATGAATACAGAGCAAACAAAGCATCACAAAATATAACAAGGCAATACGCGGTGTTCGGTGTGCCCTAACGCGGTAGAAGGTGATACCGGTGAAGGGGGGAAAACCTCCGGGAAAGTATTCCCGGTGTTTCGTGTTTTCTGATAGATGAACCGGAGGGGGAAAGTTGCGGGTTTGATATGTTAGGGGTGTGTGGTGGACGAACGGGCTACGTATCCGGGTTCGTCTCGTCGTTCTGAGCAACTTTCATGTTGAAAATATTTTAATCCGAGTTACGGATTAAAAGATATGATTTTCTAAAGATTTTATTAATTTCTGGAATTTATTTAATTATTTAATTAATTCGGAAAATGGATTTATGACGTCAGCATGACGTCATGCTGACATCAGCAGTCAACAGGGGTTGACTGGGTCAAACTGACGCGTGGGTCCAATGGGACCCACCTGTCATACTCTGTTAGGTTAATTAGGATTTAGTTAAACTAATTACTGTTTAATTAAGCTAACAGGTTAATTAGATTAATTAATTAAGGTTAATTAACTTAATTAATTTAGTTAATTAATTAATTAATTAAATTTATTTTTATTTTAATTATTGTTTTATTTATTTTTATATACTTTTTTATTTATTTATTTTAATTCCCTTTTCTTTTCTTCTTTTTTTTTAAAAAACGTTCTGGGGTGGGGCCCCAAGGTCAGTGGCTCAGGGGGAGCCCTAACGGGCGAACGGGCACCGGTCCCGGGCGCACCCGAGCGGGCACTCGCCCGTAGGGCGGGCCGAGGCCGCCGGGGCACCGACGGCGGGGCACGCCGGCGCGGCTAGCCGGGGCCATGGCGGGCGGAGGCGCGCGGGCGGCGCGGTGGCGCGGCCACGGGAGGAGGAGAGGGCGGACGAGGCGCGCCAAGGTACGGGGGTCAGGGTGCCCCGGCCGGAGCGGGACGCGAGTGGGGAGAGGCCACGGCGGGCGCGGGTGGACGACGGCGGCAGCGCCCGCAGCAGATCAACACGAGGGGGCACGGGGCCAGCGGCGAGGCGCCGCAACAGGGGACGGGCGCGTGGGTCATGGGGGCCGAGAGCACGGCGCGGGCGGCGCGGCGGCGTGGAGTTGCGGGACGCGGCCGGTCGCGGTGAGCGCGTCGTGGGGAGGAAAGAGGAGGCGAGGCGAGGCTCACGGCGGGTCGTAGGGACTAGGCAGAGGGCTCGGGGAGGGTCGATGGCGGCATGCTCCGGCGATGGGGACGGCGCGATGGCTCCGGCGACGGCGTCGGGATGGTGGTGATGGCCGTCGACGGCGACAGGGTCGAGGGGGGTGATGGGGACGTCGTGCGTAGAATGGGAAGTCCGGCGGCGTCCGGGACGCTTCGGGCGACGTTGTCGGGGTCGAGGCGGCGATGGCAGGGCGGCGCCGGGAGGAAGCAGAGGCCGGCCGGGGAGGAGGGGTGGACGGGGCGGCGTCGGGCGGCGTCGGCCTCCTCTGGATCCCGATCCAGACCGGGAGAGAGGAGGGGGCGTCGTGGGGAGAGTGGGGTGTGGGTGCGGGGAGTGCGGGAGGGGCGGCGTCGGCGTCGGGCCCGATCCCGATTGGATCGGGGGAAGAGGGAGAAAGCGAGTGGGGGGGGGGGCGAGTGGGTGGCTGTCGGTTAGGGTTTGGGGGAGGGAGTGGATAAGGAGGGGGGTAGCGGGGTGGGCCGGCCGGCCGGGCCTGGGGGTGTTGGCCCAGTTGGGCCACGGCCCGGGGGGGGGGGGGGGTTTGCTCTTATTTTTGTTTTCTGTTTTCTCTTTTGTATTTTCTTTATTTTCCTCTTTTCTTTTCTGTTTTATTTTTGTTTCCTATTATTTTAGGTTCTGTAAAAATATATACTTTGCATCTAATTTGAACATTTCGATTTAGTCCACCGCCACAAAAGTCTAGACCCCGATTAATTTGGTTTGATATTCTATCAATCTGAAAAGGCATTTAAATAATCAGGTTTGCTAATATTTAAATCGTTTTAGTGCATTAAAACACATAATAAAAGTGTGGTTCCTTCACCATAATTACCTACGCATTATTTGGCACAACCAGAACATTTTAGTTTTATTATTTGAAAACTTTTGTCGTTTGCCTATATTTTAAATTTGAATTTGAATCGGTTTCGAACTAACTCGAGATTAGCAACTACAAACGAGGTGACGTGGCATCAGTAGCATAGGATCACTGTAGTTTAATTACGCGGGCGTCACAGTCACATCTTGTGAGGACGAGCTAGCTCTCGCGCTGTTTTCCACAGACGTGCGTTTATAAGTTGCATGCATGCCATCCTGTGCCACATCCATAGAGTTTTTTGCTGTTTCCTCGATGCTCACATCCTCCTTTCCCTTCTTAGCTGCTTCCGTTTCCCATGTGTTCATAGGGTTTTGGTTCTGGGCGTTGAAACGCCAACTCTGGTTAGGGTTATAAGTGCTCCTTCCCCTTCCTCGTCCTCTCGGACCTCCTGCTCTCGCCCGTCCTCTCTGAGATCCAGCTATCCCGCGGCCTGAATGTCCTGCCCTGGCTGCATCAGCTAGCACAAAGTCTCCCCACTCAAAAGTGGACTCATCGTGCTCCCCATCACCGCATTCCTCATACCAGTGTCCAAACTCCCCACAGTGGAAACAGAACGTAGGGAGCTTTTCGTATTTCACCTGATACCTTACTCTTTCATCTCCCTTCTTTGCTGTGACAAAACATTTTATCTTGGCGTTGGCGTCAATACTGATTTTGACTCTTACAAACTCGCCGAAGAAACCAGCAGGCAGCCTTAGCTGGACCTCCTCGACTTTACCAATGCGTGAAGCCATCCCCCGTACAGCTGCTTCTATCAGGAAGTTGTTCGAGAGTCGATGAATCTGTGCCCAGACTGCAATTCTGTCTAACTGGATGGATTCCGGCTTTTTAAAGCCGTCGTATTCCTTCAGAATCACAGCATGACCTCTAAAAAGCCATGGCCCCTCGAGCATTGCCTTGTTCCAATCTGCTAAACATCCAAATTGTGTTGTAAAGAGGTTTTCATTGATCCTTCTCCAAACCACTGGTCTTGCTGGGTTCCATGCCGAGTACATGTCTCCATACAACGCACTTGGGCTGAAAGTTTTAAGAGTATGAACCCTAGCTATAGACAACCACTTGGCCGGTTCCATCTGATCTGGCAATTCCTCTTCCCATACAAATTCATCATCTTCTGCCTCCTGCAAGTTCAGCCGGGCCAAGAGATCTTCCGCGCTCTCCTTGTCCCTCTTCCACCGCGATCCTGTACCTTCATCCGCCATCGCCTCCAGATCCTACTGTCCAGAGATTGAAACCTTAGAAAAAACTCCCTCCGTCGAAACCAACCCGATCTTTCTCTCAGCCAAGGCCGGGTAGGATCCCAGGGACCCCCCTTGCAGCCCGTGCGGCCGTGACTTGCGTGTGTGATGCTTCCCTACGCATTACCAGGCGATCTGATGGGCCGAGCCCATCTTGTTTTCTTCCTCTCATAATTTTTCCCTTGTCTATTTTTTTGCTGTGCTATACTATATGTTAGTACATCATGGGCCCCCCTCCGGCCTGGGCCCTGGGCCGTCGCCCCTCTGGCCATACCCCAGGGCCGGCCCTGGACATGGGCGATGAACAGTTTTTGAGTTTCAACCACTTTTTGTCCAATGTTATAGCAACTTTTAATTTTGAGTGTGTTTTTGTTTGTTTTAAAAGTTGCATCTTTTATTAATTTGTATTTTTTAATTTTTTGTATTTGTTGCAATTGTAAAAAAAGTAAAGTGCACTTGCATTTTTTTTTTGCGAATGCAGTTGCATTTCAGCTGTGGACACAAGAAAAGACTAAAACTCATCAGCGCCCTAGATAGGCCCTTTTTACGTGTAGATGGCCCGTTAAATACATTTACTATTTCTTGTCAAATATTTTCTTTGCTTCTTTCCCATAAAAAGAGCGCGTGGAGAAACAAACTGCGAAAGTAAATTTGTCTACGTGGCATGTCTCAATGCACTCTGATAGGTAGGACCAACTTGACAGAACATGCTCAATTTTTGCTAAAAAAATGGTAAAGTTGTGGCACAAATTTCACTAAATCAGATAAGACGGGTGGATATCTCTTTAATATGGTAATTCTTGCCAACAACGTCAAACAAGATGAAAACCTAGAATTAAGCTTAACACAGTAATAAAATTCCTTGAAATGAATAGACCATGTAATAGTTTTGAGACAGACAAGGAACTAAACTAGAGTACATAACTCAACCATCCGATTTTACATAGACTAGAAACCCGTATTAATCTGGACGAGTTGGGGAGGCGCGGCTGCCGATGAAAACATAGCTCCGGCAGGCGATAGCGGCATCAACGTGCAGTTACCTTGTTAAAGGCACCGCCATTGCAGACACCGTCTACTCACTTGAGGTGTCGCTCTCCCTCGTGAGGGCATTGTTTTGGAGCTGCTGCTAGATGAAGGACGCAGGCGGAGCGACGTTTCATTTGACGCATCGACAACGTGGAGTCTCGGCGACGGATGTATGGTGATGGAGGCGCGTAGGGAGGTGACGTTTTCTGGTGCCGTGGTGGCGTCGGCAACAGGCCTGGCAAGGTCGATGCGTCAATACCCGCTCTGAAGATGATTCAGTGGAAGGCGGTAGTGATGGCTTCTTCAGTGTGCGCATGCGGTGCCCGCTGAGCATTTGCTGCACCGGTGTGTGATCCAGACTGGACAATTCGGCTTGGTTGGGGCCTCCGGCGTTAGATGTTGGGTTTTGGTGTTAGGTCTGGGTATGCGACCCCGACAACCTAAACCCCTTCATCAAGTTGATAGAGTAGCGACGGTTGTTTCCAAAATGATGGCTTCGGACGTATTGATGTATTACTTTGTAAGGTCTTATGAACAATTAATAAAATAATTGTATTCATCGTCTTGATGCAGAGGCCCGGGTCATCCCCTTTTTTAAAAAAATCTGGGCAGCAGGAGGTCCCTGCAGGATGGTCCACAGTACATGACGATCAATTGCAAATAAGAAAGAAATGAAGATTAGTTGGCAATCCTATCGAAAAAGAGTTGCAGAGGCCGGTGTGCAGACAGCTCTGAATCCCACCCGCCAAACTAGCATGGGGATATCTGTTGCTAGACGTATTGCAATTACGGCCCCAACTTCAAGGCCGTATATCACCGTATTCTAGGATAAGCCCCATGCAAGAGGTACTTCCAATCTGGGCCGAAAGCAGGTGGCTGGCAGTAGGCACATGCTGTTACAGTGTCATCATGTCTTCTTTGCAGAACGACAGGTGTTTTGGTTTGTACTTATCCGATGCACTTAAGATGATGGATTAAGGAGAACTTTTAGAGAGGGAAAAACGCTGGATGGGGCTACTCTGAACGGCGGCACAACAGTCTTTTAGGAAAAAATTAAGTTGGTCCAGATTATTATGGACCATGAAATTTTAATGAACTTTGATACAACATGTAATAGGAGGTAATAGACCATTGATAATGGGATGAGGGTTAGACATTGTTGCGGTATAATTAAGGAAACAAATTATTATAATTTATTCCTTTTCTTTAAAACCTTGCATACATAGGAAAAAAAATAACAGATCTAATTAGTGCCAGATTTTTTGCCAATTATTTGTTTAGCTGATTTTCCCCAACTATTTTCTTTTGCTGAACGTACCTTATCTTTATGTCTAACAAATGAAATAAGAAGTTTGTCAGGTTCTGGGATATATGTTTATGCATGTTTTATTTTGTCGGTTGGGGCTAAACAATAGAGAATGCATAGAAATTGATTCTAGAAAACACCAAAAATGAATATTAGTTTTTTTTCTTTTGCATGGTAAATGAATAATAGTTGACAAAATCATAGCAAAAAGCAGACAAAATACCATCAGTATATTTCTTTAACAGAGCACCCATGTCTGGTGCTCGGCCCCTGCAACGCCGCTCTCGCAATCCTGTCCGCTATACCCAGCAACAGTGGTTGCCCTGTGGATATTGATTTGGTCTCTCTCACTCTCAGGCAGCGATGATGACAGGAAATTTATGGGCGGCTGACCCACAGAAGCATCCCAACCCACGCCATTTATGGCAGATGCATGGGTCGATTATTCATTGGAGGCCATCTATTTCGCTTTTTTTTGCGGCTATTTCGCTCTTCCATACAAAGAGGGCCAAGGGAAACGCCAAAAAATTGGAGGGAAATGTACTTTGAATTTCGAATGTACTCCCAGGTACGTACTCATCTAGTAGTTCCTCCATCATTCCACTAGACTGACAGTGGACACCACACTTCCCTCTTGTCTTCCTAGATGGGCTATCTTGTGCAAGTATTGGTCCATACATACTTACAGCATCTCCAGCCGTTGGCCCCCCAGACGGCGATTTTACGTACCCCGGGGCAAGCCGGCGCTAAAATCGGTGCGGGGGCGAGCGGGTTCCCAGCCGCTCGCCCAGGGTCGCCCCTAGACGCGGGTTTTAAAAAAAAAACTGAATTCGGCAAAGTTTGGTAAATTGAACAAAACGTTCGGCTAAATTCGGTAAACTTGACATAATATTCGACATGTTCGGCATTATTACATAATTTATTTCAAAAACCCCAACTACGGGGCGAATAAGTCGCTGAGCGCGGCGAAGTCACCGCCGTCCTCGTCGTCGGCGGCCTTCTCCTTCTTGATGGCGCGGCCGCCCCTACTGGACCCCTGCCTGGCGGTGCGTCGTCGTCGCTGTCGTCAGGGACGACGACGCCTCCCTCGTCCCGGCCACGACGCCGAGCTTCGAAGCGCTCGTACGTGAGGCGCTGGCGCTCCAGCTGCGCCCAGTCATCGCGCGCCCATTTGAGGGCCGCTGCGTCGTCGAGCTCCTCCTCCTTGACGCCGCCGGCGAGCCCGGGCTCCGTCTTCATGACGGGGAGCCCTGGCTCCATCTTGACGGCGGCGAGCCCCGACTCCATATCTGGCTTAACGTAGCGCGGAGGAGCCGAGGAGGGGGCGCACCTCCCGCCCTCGTTGATGACGATGCCGACGCGCCGACCGAGCGGTGTCTCCGAGGCGGGCTCGACCTTGACGCCGAATAGCACCAGCGAGCCAGAAGAGTGGGAGGAGGAGCTGGAGGACGACTGTGATGAGGAAGAGGAGGAGGAGCCGAACCTCCTTGGCACCCATTGTTGGGGAACGCAGTAATTTCAACAAATTTCCTACGCACACACAAGATCATGGTGATGCATAGCAACGAGAGGGGAGAGTGTTGTCTACGTACCCTCATAGACCGTAAGCGGAAGCGTTATGACAACGTGGTTGATGCAGTCGTACATCTTCACGATCGACCGCTCCTAGTACCGAAAGTACGGCACCTCCGCGATCTGCACACGTTCGGCTCGGTGACGTCCCACGAACTCACGATCCAGGAGAGTGTCGAGGGAGAGCTTTGTCAGCACGATGGCGTGATGACGGTGACGATGACGCTACCGGAACAGGGCTTCGCCTAAGCACCGCTACGATATGACCGAGGTGGATTGTGGTGGAGGGGGGCACCGCACACGGCTAAGAGATCAATGATCAACTTGTGTGTCTATGGGGTCCCCCTCCCCCGTATATAAAGGAGTGGAGGAGGGGGAGGGCCGGCCCTCTATGGCGCGCCCTGGAGGAGTCCTACTCCCTTCGGGAATAGGATTCCCCCCCTTCCCTAGTTGGACTAGGAGAGAAGGAAGGGGAAGAGAGGGAGGAAGGAAAGGGGGGCACCGCCCCCCCCCCCCTTCCTAGTCCAATTCAGACCAGAGGGGGAGGGGGCGCACGGCCTGCCCTGGCTGCGTCTATCTCTCTCCACTAAAGCCCATTAGGGCCCATATACTCCCCGGAGGGCTCTGGTAACCGCCGGCCGGTACTCCGGTATATGCCCGAACTCACTCGGAACCTTTCCGATGTCTAAACATAGGCTTCCAATATATCGATCTTTATGTCTCGACCATTTCAAGACTCCTCGTCATGCCCGTGATCACATCCAGGACTCCGAGCAACATTTGGTTCATCAAAACACATAAACTCATAATACCGATCGTCACCGAACGTTAAGCATGCGGACCCTACGGGTTCGAGAAGTATGTAGACATGACCGAGACACGTCTCCGGTCAATAACCAATAGCGAAACCTGGATGTTCATATTGTCTCCCACATATTATACGAAGATCTTTGTTGGTCAAACCGCATAACGATATACGTTATTCCCTTTGTCATCGGTATGTTACTTGCCCGAGATTCGATCGTCGGTATCTCAATACCTAGTTCAATCTCGTTACCGGCAAGTCTCTTTACTCGTTCCGTAATGCATCATCCCGCAACTAACTCATTAGTCACATTGCTTGCAAGGCTTATATTGATGTGCATTACCGAGAGGGCCCAGAGATACCTCTTCGACAATCGGAGTGACAAATCCTAATCTCGATCTATGCCAACTCAAAAAACACCATCGGAGACACCCATAGAGCACCTTTATAATCACCCAGTTATGTTGTGACGTTTGGTAGCACACAAAGCGTTCCTCCGGTATTCGGGTGTTGCATGATCTCATAGTCATAGGAACATGTATAAGTTATGGAGAAAGCAATAGCAACAAACTAAATGATCATCGTGCTAAGCTAACGGAATGGGTCAAGTCAATCACATCATTCTCTAATGATGTGATCCCATTAATTAAATGACAACTCATGTCTATGGCTAGGAAACTTAACCATCTTTGATTCAAAGAGCTAGTCAAGTAGAGGCATAATAGTGACACTCTGTTTGTCTATGTATTCACACATGTACTAAGTTTCCGGTTAATACAATTCTAGCATGAACAATAAACATTTATCATGATATAAGGAAATATAAATAACAACTTTATTATTGCCTCTAGGGCATATTTCCTTCAGTCTCCCACTTGGACTAGAGTCAATGATCTAGATTACACAGTAATGATTCTAACACCCATGGAGTCTTGGTGCCGATCATGTTTTGCTCGTGAGAGAGGCTTAGTCAACGGGTCTGCAACATTCTCCGTATGTATCTTGCAAATCTCTATGTCTCCCTCCTTGACTTGATCGCGGATGGAATTGAAGCGTCTCTTGATGTTCTTAGTTCTCTTGTGAAATCTGGATTCCTTTTCCAAGGCAATTGCACCAGTACTGTCACAAAAGATTTTCATTGGACCTGATGCACTAGGTATGACACCGAGATCGGATATGAACTCCTTCATCCAGACTCCTTCATTTGTTGCTTCTGAAGCAGCTATGTATTCCGCTTCACACGTAGATCCCGCCACAACGCTCTGCTTGGAACTGCACTAGCTGATAGCTCCACCATTTAATAAAAACACGTATTCGGTTTGTGACTTAGAGTCATCCGGATCAGTGTCAAAGCTTGCATCGACATAACCATTTACGACGAGCTCTTTGTCACATCCATATACGAGAAACATATCCTTAGTCCTTTTCAGGTATTTCAGGATGTTCTTGACCGCTGTTGGGGATATTACTTCTGGGCGTAAACCGGCCTATCTGGGCCGGGTTAACTTCGTCAGTAGTTAAGTATGTTAAAGCCCAAGAAGACAGAGGAGGGCTCAAGGCCCATGGCTGGTTCAAGGCCTGTAGCTGTAAACCGGCGTTAGTAGTTAACCTGTACTGTAAGTTAGGAATAAGTAGAGACCAAACCGGACACATCTATGAGCCGGTATTGGGACTCCGTAAGCGGACGGGAGTCACCCGTGTATATAAGGGGACGACCCGGCGGCGGTTCAAGGACAACAGACAACAACTCGAGACATAGGCGAAGCTTGTTTGCTCCCTAGTCACCGAAGCCCCATCAATTCCATAACAACTAGACGTAGGCTTTTACCTTCATCGAAGGGGCCGAACTAGTATAAACTCTCTTGCGTCCTTGTGTCCGCTTTAACCCCTTCAAGCTAACCAGTCACGATGGCTCCATGACTAAGTCCTTTCTCTAGGACATCTGCCGTGACAAAACCACGACAGTTGGCGCCCACCGTGGGGCTGTCGCATGATGGTTTCCGGTTCTTGGAGGGCCGCTTTGAAGGAATCGAGGGCTAGGCTGTAGGCCGGATGACTAAGAGTCGTCGCGGTAAGCTCTACATCGACGATGCAGGCTGGGGCCCTGAGGCCGGCTCAATTGAGTACGGGTACCGGGTCCCCTTTGGTAGCATTCACGTTTTCATTGGCAAGATCGGTGAACCGGGCCCTGAGCTGGACATCTGCACCGACCTCGTCGAGACGGCTCAGCATGCGCGATTCTCCCCGGTTAAACCGGCCATGAAGCGTGCCTTCGTGGGAGTCATCCATGGAGGAAGTTTTGAGGACGGATCGGAATTTCGCGGCGCGACCGTCGTTTGTTTCAGTGACGAATCTTCGACCGGAGAAACCGAATCTCTTTATCAGCTACAAGATGGCCGGATTGGGAATTGTTCCGATGGCGATAGTATTCCGGACCCCTCTGATCTGCCCAACCGGGTTGGAATATTCATGGTCGGAACACAAGCAGCGCTTCATTCTTCGACAGCTGCGGCAACGGTCTCCGGTTCAGCAGCAGCGATGGCTGCCGGGGCAGGAGGCCCTATGTGCCTGCCGGCTCAGGTTCTATCAGAACTATTTGATGTGTTGGCTGTGCTTATGGCGGAAGTTAATCCGCCGGATCAGGACGTGCACAACACGGAGATTGCAAAGGTAAAGGAACAGATCACCCAGGCCAAGGCGGATCTGGCGGCTGAGGACACCAGGATGGCCGCAGAGCGGGCCGCTTTAGATGCACAGGCCTACAAGCTTATGTTGGACCAGAGCGCGTCGCATGAAGTCATGAGGAGGAAGCACCGATTTCGCTTACCTCCGATTTTCGAGGCCAGAGACCTTTTCAACACTCCAGGACCAAGAGGCGGCAATCCGCTGGAGGGAAACCGAGTAGAAGCCCCTGGGATTGGTGCACCGGTTCAGCCTCGTCAGATGGACCCGCCTCGGCAAAACACCGTTGTACCTTAGGCTGCTTTAACACCTCCGGGTCACTACTCCAACCCAATGGACAATCTTGTTGCCGCTGCTGCACGGCTGGAGGCCATTCCAATTGAAGGTGACTCGCCGTAGGCAGTAGAGACGCACGGGTCAAGGAACTTCTGAGGACAGCTTTGGCCCAACAGGAAGCATACTCGTACAGCCGCGACCGGATCCACTCGACCCCCCGTCCAAGCCGGAGCTATAGCAGACACATGGATGAACCGGCAGTGTCGAGTAATGAACGACGTGGGGCACCCCGTGATAACAACCCGGCGGGCGGTGCTGATGACGCTCAGGGAGTGGTGGACAGGGCCCGCTCGCGCAGGGAGGCCGAGTTAGCCACACAGCATCAGGCTCGGCAGCTCACGCCGGCTCGTCCAACCACCTTAACTGAACCTGGTGTTACTTCTAGTTCTTTGGGGGTGCCTTGCCTTATCCCCGCTTTACGCAACGTGCGCCTGCCCAAGGATTTCAAAGGCCCACGCAAGGTACCAAATTACACGGCGGATCAACCTCCAGAGACATGGGTGGAGAGCTATGAGATGGCCATGGAGATGCTTGATGTGGATGACACAGCGTGTGCGAAATACTTCACCATGATGCTCGAAGGAACGGCCCGTACTTGGTTAAAAAGCTTGTCGGCTAATTCTATCAGTTCATGGGCCCAATTACGAGCCCGGTTTATCAGCAATTTCAAAGATACCTATAAACAGCCTATGTTGATAGTGGACTTAGCTGCATGCGTCCAGGAGGAAGGAGAATCAACGACTCATTGGGTGCGCTGGGTTTCACAAGTGTTGCACTCCTCAGACCGCATCAACGCTGACACCGCAGTATTAACCCTAGAAGGCAACTGCCGGTTTGGACCCCTGAAGCTGAAGTTGGGACGGATGAAGCCTCATTGCACCGACATGGGGACCCTCATGGCCGCTTTGGTGAAATATGCTGATTCTGATAGCACCAAGGATCCCGAATCTGATGATGACAAGGCAGGGAAAGGGAAGAAGAACAACAGCTCCAAAGGGCAGCAGCATCACTGGGCAGGCAATGGTGGAGGAGGCAAGCGTAAAGCGGATGGTAACATGGACTTTGTGGCTAATACCAACGCACATGACAATGGCCCGCGACGCAAGGGTAGGCCAAAAAATCGTAATGGAGCGCCCAACCCTAACCCAAACCGCCTAAACTATCTGCTAAGCCAGCCCTGTCCAAGACATGGGACGAAGGAGGCGCCGGCAAACCACCTTTGGAAAGATTGCTTTATTATGCAGGAGTTCAAGAATTCTCATAATTTCAGGTATGATCACGAATCTGGTGGTGGCTCGGGATCCGGGCCAGGTTACGGAGGAGGAAGTTCCGGTTCAGGATTCAATGGTAATCCGGGCGGACATAATGGTCAAAATAGTCAGAACAACCAGGGTGGTTACAACCAACAGCAGCAACAGTCAGGTTACCAGAGCAACCCAAAGCAGTTGAGTAATGGGCAGTACCATGTCTTCACCACTAGCTTGGACAAGCGAGACCGGAAAGTTCAGAGGCGGGCGGTCAACTCTGTTGAACCGACCATACCCCGTTATCTACGTTGGTCTGAACAGCCAATCATATGGAGCAGAGAAGATCACCCTCCCCAGGTCGATAATCCGGGTCAGTTGGCTTTGGTGGTGGCGCCTCAGGTGGGAGGTTACAAGTTCACCAAGGTGCTCATGGATGGAGGGAGCAGCATTAACATCCTGTACTATGAGACCTTCCGTCGTATGGGACTAATAGATAAGAATCTCAAACCGTCTAATACAGTATTCCATGGTGTAGTGCCTGGCAGATCAGCATATCCCGTTGGTAAGATAGCTCAGGAAGTGGCCTTTGGGGATGATCATGATTCCAGGTCGGAGATATTGACGTTTGAAGTGGTGAAAATCCAAAGTCCATATCATGCCCTGTTTGGGCGACCGGCCTACGCCAAGTTTATGGCTCGGCCCTGTTATGTGTATTTGCAGCTCAAGATGCCGGGTCACAAGGGGACAATAACGGTTCACGGAAGCCGCAAAATTTCTTTGGAATGCGAGGAAGGAGATGCGGCTTATGCAGAGTCGGTTTGTGCCACCGAAGAGTTGAAGTACTATAAAGACAATGTTGATCCGGTGGACATGACTCCATTGAAGAAGCCAACTACGGAGCATGATCCGGCCCTGAAGTTCAAATCGGCAGTAGAAACTAAGCTTGTTGACTTCATACCTGGTGATTCGTCCAAGCAGTTCAGCATCAGTGCCAACTTGGATCCGAAATAGGAAAGCGCGCTCATCGAGTTCATCCATGAGAATTGGGACATTTTTGCATGGAAGCCCTCTGACATGCCAGGTGTACCGAGGCAACTCGCTGAGCACACACTTAATGTGGATCCTAAATATAAACCGGTGAAATAGTTCCTCCGCCGGTTTAACGAGGAAAGACGCAAGGCAATTGGAGAAGAGGTAGCCAGGCTCTTAGCAGCTAGCTTTATTGTTGAAGTTTTCACCCTGAGTGGCTTGCCAATCCGGTGCTGGTCCTCAATAAAAACGGCACCTGGCGCATGTGTGTGGATTACACAGATCTTAATAAGGCTTGTCCAGCAGATCCTTTTGCTCTCCCCTATATTGATCAAATTATTGATGCTACAGCGGGCTGTGAGCGTTTAAGTTTTTTGGATGCATATTCTGGCTATCATCAGATCAAAATGGCAGTTAAGGACCAGGAGAAGACGACATTTATAACTCCCTTTGGAGCCTTCTGCTATGTGTCTAGGCCCTTCGGGCTCAAGAGTGCCCAAGCGACTTACCAACGGTGTGTACAAAATTGTCTTCAGAAGCAAATTGGCCGTAATGTACATGCTTACGTGGATGATATCGTGGTTAAGTCCAGGGAGAAGGAGACTCTGATTGATGATTTGAAGGAGACCTTTGATAACCTGAGGACATACAAGATGATGCTTAATCCGGACAAGTGTGTCTTTGGTGTACCGGCGGGCAAGTTATTAGGCTTCTTGGTGTCCAATAGGGGAATTGAGGCTAATCCAGAGAAGATCACAACCATCACCTCCCTCGCTAAACCGAAGTGTATCAATGATGTTCAGCCCCTGGCAGGCCGGATTGCTGCGTTAAGCTGGTTTATTAGTCGCCTCGGTGAGAAGGCAATCCCTTTGTATCAGATGTTGAAAAAGACGGATCAGTTTATCTGGAGTTCTGCTGCTGATGAAGCATTTGAGGACTTAAAACGACAATTAGCCAATCCGCCTGTGCTCGCTGCTCCCATTGACAAGGAGCCGTTGCTGCTATATGTTGCTGCTAATGCTCGGGCGGTCAGCATGGCTATTGTGGTAGAGCGAAAGGAGGCAGGTAAGGAGCATCCAGTTCAACGTCCGGTCTATTATATCAGCGATGTGCTCATTGAGTCCAAGCAAAGGTATCCGCATTGGCAGAAGCTGGTGTATGGAGTTTTTATGGCAAGCCGGAAGCTTAAACAATATTTCCAAGGGCATCCAATTACAGTGGTCAGTTCTGCTCCTTTGGGAGATATCATCCAGAACCGGGAAGCAACTGGCCGGATTGCAAAGTGGGCTATAGAGCTGGGGCCGTACGGTTTGAAGTATGTGCCTCGGACAGCTGTTAAGTCTCAAGCACTTGTTGATTTCATCAATGATTGGACGGAAATGCAAGCACCTGAAGAAAAGCCGAATCATATGTATTGGACCATCCATTTTGACGGATCCAGGCAATTGGAAGGCTCGGGGGCTGGAGTCGTATTAACCTCCCCACGAGGTGATAAGTTTTGTTATGTTCTCCGCTTAATGTTTCCTTGTACTAACAATGCAGCTGAGTATGAAGCCTTGCTCCATGGTCTCCGGATTGCTAAGGAGATGAATCTAAGTCGAGTAAAGTGCTTCGGTGACTCGGACCTTGTTGCTCAGCAGGTGTCTGGCACTTGGGACTCCAAGGACCCACTCATGGTAGCATATCATCGTGAGGTGGATATTGTTGCAGGTTATTTCAGAGGCTATCAGGTGGACCACGTGGACCGGCGGAAAAATGAAGCAGCGGACGCTTTAAGCCGGCTGGGCTCTCAGCGCAAATCGGTCCCGCCCAATGTTTTTCTGGATGTGCTGCACACCCCGTCGGTGAAGATCCCTGGTGAAGAGGATTTGGCTATTCCTGATCCGGAGGCTCAATTGGTGGCAGATCTTCATGTTATTCCGGATTGGACGCTTCCTTACCTGGCGTACAAGAACCGGGGCGAGTTGCCAGAGGATGAGATTCTGGCCCGGCAGATAATCCAGCGATCCAAGTCCATGGCTATCATCAACGGCGAGTTGCATCATTACAGTGTATCAGGAGCTTTTCAACGTTGCGTGTCCCCTGAAGAAGGCCGTGAAATTTTGCGTGAGATCCACGAAGGAGATTGTGGTCACCACGCCGGTTCAAAGTCTCTGGTGGCTAAAGCGTTTCACCATGGCTTCTATTGGTTAACTGCTCATGCTGATGCAGAGGATCTGGTCAGACGATGTGATGGTTGCCAAAGGTTTTCAAGACATGCTCATGTACCAGCTCAAGAATTGAGAATGATTCCAATTACTTGGCCGTTTGCGACTTGGGGGCTGGATATGGTTGGGCCTTTCAAAAGGTCCAAAGATAAGAAGACCCACCTCCTGGTGGCGGTCGACAAGTTTACAAAGTGGGTGGAGGCAGAACCTGTTAGCAAGTGTGATGCGGCCACGGCGGTTCAGTTCATCAAAAAGGTGATTTTCCGGTTTGGCTTTCCGCACAGTATTATCACAGATAATGGTACCAATTTGTCCAAAGGTGCTATGAAGGAGTCCTGCGAGCCGGAGCACATCCATCTCGACGTTTCATCAGTGGCACATCCACAGTCCAATGGTCAAGTAGAAAGAGCTAATCAAGAGATCCTGAGAGGCATCAAGCCCCGGCTCATAGTTCCTTTGCAGAGAACACCGGGTTGTTGGGTAGAAGAATTACCATCTGTGCTAAGGAGCATCAATACAACACCCAACAGATCAACAGGATACACACCGTTCTTCATGGTTTATGGAGCGGAGGCGGTTCTCCCTAGTGATATCCGTCATGATTCACCTCATGTAACGGCTTATATTGAAGCGGACAACGAGACAGCACGGCAAGATGCTTTGGACCGGTTGGATGAAGAGCGTGACATCGCAGCCACCCGATCAGCGATTTACCAGTAGGATCTTCGTCGTTATCACAGTCGCCGGGTCAGAACCAGAACCTTTCAGGAGGGAGATTTGGTGCTTCGGCTCATCCAAGATCAGACCGGTATGCATAAGTTATCCCCACCTTGGGAGGGGCCTTTCGTGGTCAGCAAGAATCTGCACAACGGGTCATACTATCTGATCGATATTCGAGAACATAAGGACTCACGTACATCAGAGGAGGAGACCAACAGGCCGTGGAACATAGCTCATCTTCGGCCTTATTATACCTGAGCCATTGGTTCTACTTAGGTACATATTACAGCGATGTATATATTAACTATAATAAACTGGAACCTCAGCTAAAGCGGGGTATCTGTTCTTTTACATCATGTGTGGTTACACGGAGTTGTTTTAAAGCGGCTTCCGGTTTACCCCTTGAGTTCGCTTTGCTAAAAGCATCGTGTTATATCACTTGGAGGATTGGTCGTGTCCGAACCAATACCATGCCTCTTGATAGGCGAGAGCCATCAGATCACTTGGGGACTTGGTCATGTCTGAACCAGTCATGCCTCTTGATCGGCCTAAGGCCATAGAATCACTTGGGGGCTTGGTCGAACCTGAACCATGACCATGCCATTTGGTCGGCATAAATGCCACGGTTTCATTTGGGGACCTGGCTGACTAGAACCATAGTTACACCTAACGGGAGCTTGGTCGTGTTTGGCCATGGTAACGCCATTTGATTAGCTTAAATAAACCTTTTTTAGCAAATGGTTTTGTCATTTCTTTTGCTTCACACTTTTCTTTGAAGGGGTTTTTTTGCTTTTTATTGCGTTCTTTAAACCGGCAAAGTTTTTTAACCAATCAATTGACGGAACACAGTTCATGTCAATCCGGAGACTATTTGCCCGGTTTGATCCTTGTTGTTAACATCCTCTTATGGAGTAACACGGTGTTTATTATAACCCAGCACGGTTTACATGGTAAACCAGCTGTTATCTCCTCCAACAGTGTGGGTTTGCAAAACTCTGCTTCAAGATTGGCCAAGCCAACTTCACACTCAATGATGGCAGATATTATGTATCTCAAAATTTTGATCATATACTTAAAATTTTGTTTTGGATGTTTTGATTTCATATATACAGACATCATATTCCGCCTGATGGTACAACCGCGGTGGCACTTGACGAATTTCTCATTTCAGAAAGTGTTTTGGTAAGTTCATTGCCACAGGAAGAACAAATTATGCACGAAGGCATATCAACATCAAAGGTATCAGCTAGCCTATTACAAGGCAACATGGTTCCCATAATCATATAATTGTTTTTCACAAAGGAGAGGCAGTTTTAAAACCGGCTCCCGGTTCAAGCTTGGTCACCAGCCTGTCCTGATGGTTGTGGGTCATCCTGCGCCGCTTCAGCCTCCGTTTCTCTACCCAGCGGTTGGAAATCCACAGTTGTCCAGTCGATTCCCATTAATGCTTGAAAAACGGCTTCATCATGGATCAGCAATGACGGGTCAATATCGGGAGCGTAAGTATGCTTACGGATTGGAGGGATCATATTTTCCGATTCATGGATTGGTGCAGCTATTCGCTTGTTCTGACTATCATATTGCTCTTGATAATGAGACAAATCTGCTTCCTCAGCCAACTGACAAGCTAGCGGACGTACCTCCCAATTTATTGCTCGCAGATCCGCTTCACCAAATTCTGACCCGTCTTCCTTCAAGCTGGGATAGCTCTGAGCCGCTTCAATAGGATCAAAATCCGGCACCCAGGCTTTTGCCTGGATTAAGGCATTGATTGCACCGGTTCGAGCAGTAGATTTCTTCAGCTCTTCAACCCGGGCAGGAAGCACTAACAGTTTCATCAGAGTATCTTGAATCAAAGTGGGCGCCGGTTTGTTATGAGACGCGGTACAGATGATCCGCTATGCACCAGTATACAATTGTTCAACCAATGTATAGGCGGCTTTCAATTTCTTCCGCACATCTGACCCCAAGTGACCAATGCGTGTCCCTGAAATACCGTAAAGGGTTAATAAACCGGCGACTGTGTAAGAAGGCAGAGACAAATTCAGAAGGCAAGCTGGCTTACCAAAGATAGCAGTGGTCATGGCATGCACCTGCCGCTTTATGCTGGTCAGTTCATCCGTCACTGGTTTTAGTGCAGCCTCAGCATCCTCTGCTCGTTTGATCAAAGCGGACTTTTCAGTGGCCCAATCCGCCCGTTTCTTCTTGAAGTTCTCCTTAAGTTGTTCCATGGCGCTTAAAGCGCTGGCCAATTCCTCTTTTGCTTTGGAAGTTTCAGCTTGTTGGGTTTTCAGGTTTTCTTGAAGATCGATGACTTGGTTTTCTTTCGTCTTCAGCTCCGCCTGCATGCATACAGATATATGCTTCAACAAATCGGTATAAGGATTCAAGTACCAACCACATAACAAGTTATGCGCTTAGCACTTGGGGGCTAATGCATATTCGATCTTCATGTTTCAATGGTTTACAAAGTCCCAAGATCAATACAAGTATTCAGCTTGGCACTTGGGGGCTAATGGCTATTTGATCATATATATTCTGATGCGGCAGTTTTAATTACTTAAAGTACCGGTTTAACTACGCTAAGTTGAACCGACCCTTGGGGGCTACATCAGCGAATTTCAAAGAATCAAAGAATTATATTATTAAGTCCCGGTTTGAAAGAATATTACAAACTGGCCCTTGGGGGCTAGGAGAGTCAGCAAGAATGGAAGCATACAAGCAGGAAGGAGCATATGGAAGTTACCTCATATTTATCTTTCATCATATTAACCAGACCGGCTTCATAGTCACGACTAGTATACAGCCGGTTCAGATAGCCGGAATGGATATCTTGGGCGTTCAGAGTAGCATAAGTCGTCAGATCAGCGTTCCACTTGCCTTTGCCAAAGGCAGCAAATTCTTCCTTGGCAGAATATTTGGATAAAGCGACAGGATTGCTTGGCTCAGTATGGCCAGTGCCAGTAATGACAACCTCATCATCCTTGGTACCGCCGGTTTGCACTGGAGCTGTTGGCTTGTCAGTAGGTTTTGCTGGACCGGTGGAGCTTTCAATCCGGATGGAACCTGTGGGCTGATGGATAGGACCTGAGGTATTAGTAGGTCTCTCTTCAGCAATAAGATCATCATCTTGCTGCGGCGGATCGTTGGGAATATCCTCAGGAATAGCCGCTTCAGCATTGGGTGTCTTGCCTGCTTCAAGAACGACATCTTCTTCGGCCGTTTTGTCCAGGCGGGCCTTCTTGCTTGGCCTAGGTTTGGCTCTGAGAAGAATAATAAATCAAATACATCATATGTTCTAAGGCGATGTACTGCAAACATCACAATAAGTATAGCTTACCCAAGCACCTTTTTAAGCAGTGGGAGCTGAGTAGCCGATGACTCGCCAGAAGATGAGTGGGAAGTAACCTGGTAATCGGAGTCAGACGGATTAAGAGGTTGACGAAAGCAGCCCTCTTTAGGACAAGCACTGACAAGCAAATTAGAGACCTCTGAATGGCGTTTCCGAACCGGACTATTCGGTAAACCGGCGGAGGTAACTACCTGGCCGCTGTGCCGGCTTGTGCGACGAGCTTCGTGTTGTTGGGTCTTCATAAGAAATTTAGGATCCAAATAAGCAAGAGGATGAGAAAATTTAACTTTCCAATTTGCCTGGCGGATTTTTTGTGAAGGCAAAGTTTCTGAATCGGAAGAGAGAATAATTACCTCTACAACATCCGCGTGGCTGGCTTCGGCATCATCCTGACAAATATCATCATCAATAAGATGCATGAAAAATAAACCAAGTGAGTCAAGCTCTACCTCAAAGTCTAGATTATCCACATCATCATCAGGGGCCGGATTAGAAGATGCAGTGGTTCTTTTCCTGTGGGCAGTCTTCTTCACAGCTTTAGTCTTTTGCCAGGTTGCTCTTTCCGGTTTGTCTGGTTTTTCTGGTTTCTCCTGCGGCAGTTTTTTGCTCCAAAACGGATCATTGCCCTGATTATGCAGACACTGATATTAAACAATGACCAGACATATCAATAACAGATGCAGCAAAGAAAAAAATCAAAGTCTTATAGCTGGCGGTTTGTTGGTGGCACAGAAGGGAAGCAGGCCGGTTCTAGCGCAGACGTGTTCCGGTTCATTCAGCATCTTATTCACAGCCTCTGTGATTTCTTCATCGGAGAGCTGGATTTTTGAATGTTGCAGTGGATCATCAACACTGTCAGTATACTTGCACATCAAACCGGAGCGCTGACTAAGGGGCAGTATGCTCCATGATATCCAACAGCGAGCGAGATCAACCCCTGTTAAACCGTTGGCCATAAAGGCTCTGAGCTTTGATAGTTGGGGAGCATATTTGCTTCTCTCCTGGGCAGTCAATCTTTGAGGAAAAGGGTGTGTATTGCTGAGCCGCTCCGGACGAAAGCCAGGTAAGGGATTCTCACCAGCAGGGGAGGTGTCTTTGCAGTAGAACCATGTCTGATTCCACTCCTTGGGGTGACTGTGCAGCTTGGCGTGAGGGTATGTGACCTCTTTCCTTTTCTGAATCGCCACACCACCCAACTCTGTATTAGAGCCATCAGTAAACTCAGTATGGCGGTTTAGATGGAAAAGGTCTCTGAACAATTCCACTGTGGGCTCCTCTTGAAAGAACACCTCACAGAGCACTTGGAAGTGACACATATTTGTAACAGAGTTGGGGCCAGTGTCTTGCAGATGGAGTTGGAAATCGGCTAAAACATCCCGGTAAAATTTAGAACCGGGCGGCTTAAAGCCCCGGGCTAAGTGATCTACGAAAACAACAACCTCTCCTTCTCGAGGTGTGGGAGGGCATTCTTTGCCAGGAGCCCTCCAATGGATGGTATCTTTGCTGCCTAAAGCACCAATCAGGACTAAATCGTCCAGTTGATCCTCTGTGACACGAGAAGGAACCCAATTGCACTCATATACTTGCTTGGCCATGATGGAATCTGCAAGGTAGAAGATCCCGGTTCAAAAATGCATTTGATCAAGGTACGTTGGTATGTGCACTGTTAAACCGGAGACAGAACTATTTGAACCGGAGTTTCATGAAGCAACCAACATCTGGCGGTTCAACAAGGGGACTAATGGCATATACCGGTTTGGAAGATTTTCTATAAGGTTAAACCGCCTGATCTAAGCATTGAAAAGCTGAGATTGCGGATGGACAAGTACGCAGAAACAGGTTTCACAAGATTTCTTTACAGCATTGGATCTGGAGCAAGTTCAGAAAAAAGATAAATGCTTAGAGGTTCAAAGGAGCAGTACCGAACCAATGAGCAAAACGTTCATATAGATCGATGGTTTCAGATGCATAAGTGAAGGCGAAGGTCAAACAACTATCGTTGCACAGAGTAAAGATTTGCAGATTCATCTAAAGATCTATCGTATGAGCAAGATGCAGATGATGAACACTGAAGAACTGCGAAACCCTAGGCCAGATCTGCGGGGGAAAGGATAGAAGATTTACCGGAGTTGAGGAAGATGCGGAAGGTTGCCGCGATGTTCTGGTGCGCTCAGGTTGATGCAGCGGCCAAGGATGAGGCAGAGGACGACGGCGGCGGCGGAGCTCGAGGCTGGCGACGCGAGGAAGACGAAGAAGGCACGGAAGGAGAAAAGAAATGACCCTTCGGTCCTATTTATAAGGCGAAAGAACATGAGTCAGGCGCGACAATCAAGGGGCCACAAAACGGAGTTGTCGCCTCGATTTCCGCCGATCTATTAAACAAAGAAGCATAATGGATAGCTTCGTTATGACAGGTGACGTCACTCCGGTTTACAGCAATCAGAGAAGATGACATCATGGCAGTTTACCAATTTATAAAAAGATGTGGAAGATGAAGCTTTTTATTAAAGGATTGACATGAACCCGTTCAACTCAATCTGGGGCCTAATGTTGGGGATATTACTACTGGGCGTAAACCGGCCTATCTAGGCCGGGTTAACTTTGTCATCAGTTAAGTATGTTAAAGCCCAAGAAGACAGAGGAGGGCTCAAGGCCCATGGTCGGTTCAAGGCCTGTAGCCGTAAAACGGCGTTAGTAGTTAACCTGTACTATAAGTTAGGAATAAGTAGAGACCAAACCGGACACATCTATGAGCCGGTATTGGGACTCCGTAAGCCGACGGGAGTCACCCGTGTATATAAGGGGACGACCTGGCGGCGATTCAAGGACAACAGACAACAACTCGAGACATAGGTGAAGCTTGTTTGCTCCCTAGTCATCGAAGCCCCATAAATTCCATAACAACTAGACATAGGCTTTTACCTTCATCGAAGGGGCCGAACTAGTATAAACTCTCTTGCGTCCTTGTGTCCGCTTTAACCCCTTCAAGCTAACCAGTCGCGATGGCTCCATGACTAAGTCCTTTCTCTAGGACATCTGCCGTGACAAAACCACGACAACCGCTGTCCAGTGATCCACTTCTGGATTACTTTGGTACCTTCCTGCTAGACTGGTAGAAAGGCACACATCAGGTCTGGTACACAACATTGCATACATGATAGAGCCTATGGCTGAAACATAGGGAACACCTTTCATTTTCTCTGTATCTTCTGCAGTGGTTGGGCATTGAGTCTGACTCAACTTCACATCTTGTAACATAGGCAAGAACCCTTTCTTTGATTGATCTGAACTCCTTCAAAACTTTATCAAGGTATGTGCTTTGTGAAAGTCCAATTAAGCATGTTGATCTATCTCTATAGATCTTCATGCCTAATATATAAGCAGCTTCACCGAGGTCTTTCATTGAAAAATTCTTATTCAAGTATCCTTTTATGCTATTTAGAAATTCAGTATCATTTCCGATAAACAATATGTCATCTACATATAATATCAGAAATGCTACAGAGCTCCCACTCACTTTCTTGCAAATACAGGCTTCTCCAAAAGTCTATATAAAACCATATGCTTTGATCACACTATTAAAGTGTATATTCCAACTTCGAGAGGCTTGCACCAGTCCATAAATGGATCGCTGGAGCTTGCACACTTTGTTAGCACCTTTTGGATCGACAAAACCTTCTGGTTGCATCATATACAACTCTTGTTTACGATATCCATTAAGGAATGCAGCTTTGACATCCATTTGCCAAATTTCATAATCATAAAATGCGGCAATTGCTAACACGATTCGGACAGACTTAAGCATCGCTACGGGTGAGAAGGTCTTATCGTAGTCAACTCCTTGAACTTGTCGAAAACCTTTTGCAACAAGTCGAGCTTTGTAGACAGTAACATTACCGTCAGCGTCTGTCTTCTTCTTGAAAATACATTTATTCTCTATGGCCTGCCGATCATTGGGCAAGTCAACCAAAGTCCATACTTTGTTCTCATACATGGATCCCATATCAGATTTCACGGCCTCAAGCCATTTTGTGGCATCTGGGCTCATCATCGCTTCCTCATAGTTCATAGGTTCGTCATGTCAAGTAACATGACTTCCAGAACTGGATTACCATACCACTTTGGTGCGGATCTTACTCTGGTTGACCTACGAGGTTCAGTAGTAACTTGATCAGAAGTTTCATGATCATCATCATTAGCTTCCTCACTTACTGGTGTAGGAATGACTGGAACTGATTTCAGTGATGAACTACTTTCCAATAAGGGAGAAGGTACAATTACCTCGTCAAGTTCTACTTCCCTCTCACTCAATTCTTTTGAGAGAAACTCCTTCTCTAGAAAGGATCTATTCTTAGCAACAAATATCTTGCCTTCGGATCTGTGATAGAAGGTGTACCCAGTAGTCTCCTTTGGGTATCCTATGAAGACACATTTCTCCGATTTGGGTTCGAGCTTATCAGGTTGAAGCTTCTTCACATAAGCAGCGCAGCCCCAAACTTTAAGAAACAACAACTTGGGTTTCTTGCAAAACCATAGTTCATAAGGTGTCGTCTCAACGGATTTAGATGGTGCCCTATTTAACGTGAATGCAGCCGTCTCTAAAGCATAACCCCAAAAAGATAGCGGTAAATCAGTAAGAGACATCATAGATCGCACCATATCTAGTAAAGTACGATTATGACGTTTGGACACACCATTACGCTATGGTTTTCCGGGTGGCATAAGTTGCGAAACTATTCCGCATTGTTTCAAATGAAGACCAAACTCATAACTCAAATATTCTCCTCCACGATCAGATCGTAGAAACTTTATTTTCTTTTACGATGATTTCCACTTCACTATGAAATTCTTTAAACTTATCAAATATTTCAGACTTATGTTTCATTAAGTAGATATACCCATATCTGATCAAATCATCTGTGAAGGTGAGAAAGTAACGATATCCGCCGCGAGCCTCAATGTTCATTGAACCACATACATCAGTATGTATGATTTCCAATAACTCTGTTGCTCACTCCATTTTTCTGGAGAACAGAGTTTTAGTCATCTTGCCCATGAGGCATGGTTCGCAAGTACCAAGTGATTCATAATCAAGTGATTCCAGAAGTCCATCAGAATGTAGTTTTTCATGCGATTTACACCAATATGACCTAAACGGCAGTGCCACAAATAAGTTGCACTATCATTATCAACTCTGCATCTTTTGGCTTTAATACTATGAACATGTGTATCACTACTATCAAGTTTTAGTAAAAATAGACCACTCATCAAGGGTGCATGACCATAAAAGATATTACTCATATAAATAGAACAACCATTATTCTCTAATTTAAATGAATATCCGTCTCGCATCAAACAGGATCTAGTATAATGTTCATGCTCAACGCTGGCACCAAATAACAATTATTTAGGTCTAAAACTAATCCCGAAGGTAGATGTAGAGGTAGCGTGCCGACAGCGATCACATCGACTTTGGAACCATTTCCCACGCGCATCGTCACATCGTCCTTAGCCAATCTTCGCTTAATCCGTAGCCCCTATTTCGAGTTGCAAATGTTAGCAAGTGAACCAGTATCAAATACCCAGACACTACTGCGAGCATTAGTAAGGTACACATCAATAACATGTATATAAAATATACCTTTCACTTTGCCATCCTTCTTCTCCGCCAAATACTTGGGGCAGTTTCGCTTCCAGTGACCAGTCCCTTTGTAGTAGAAGCACTCAGCCTCAGGCTTAGGTCCAGACTTGGGTTTCTCCACTTGAGCAGCAACTAGCTTGCTGTTCTTCTTGAAGTTCCCTTTCTTCCCTTTACCCTTTTTCTTTAAACTGGTGGTCTTGTTGACCATTAACACTTGATGCTCCTTCTTGATTTCTACCTCCGCAGCCTTTAGCATTGCGAAGAGCTCAATAATTGTCTTATCCATCCCTTGCATATTATAGTTCATCACGAAGCTCTTGTGGCTTGGTGGCGGTGATTGAAGAACTCTGTCAATGACACTATCATCAGGGAGATTAACTCCCAGCTGAGTCAAGTCGTTGTGGTACCCATACATTCTGAGTATATGTTCACTGACAGAACTATTCTCCTCCATTTTACAGCTGTAGAACTTATTGGAGACTTCATATCTCTCAATCCGGGCATTTGCTTGAAATATTAACTTCAACTCCTGGAACATCTCATATGCTCCATGACGTTCAAAACATCGTTGAAGTCCCGGTTCTAAGCCGTAAAGCATGGCACACTGAACTATCGAGTAGTCATCAGCTTTGCTCTGCCAGGTGTTCACAACATCTGGCATTGCTCCTGCAGTGGGTTTATCACCTAGCGGTGCTTCCAGGACGTAATTCTTCTGTGCAGCAATGAGGATAATCCTCAAGTTACAGACCCAGTCCGTGTAGTTGCTACCATCATCTTTCAACTTAGCTTTCTCTAGGAATGCATTAAAATTCAACAGAATAACAGCACGGGCCATCTATCTACAACAACATAGACATGCAAAATACTATCAGGTACTAAGTTCATGATAAATTAAAGTTCAATTAATCAAATTACTTAAGAACTCCCACTTAAATAGACATCTCTCTAAACATCTAAGTGATCATGTGATCCATATCAACTAAACCATGTCCAATCATCACATGAGATGGAGTAGTTTTCAATGGTGAACATCACTATGTTGATCATATCTTCTATATGATTCACGCTCGACCTTTCCGTCTCAGTGTTCCGAGGCCGTATCTGCATATGCTAGGCTTGTCAAGTTTAACCTGAGTATTCTGCGTGTGCAAAATTGGCTTGCACCCGTTGTATGTGAACGTAGAGCTTATCATACCCGATCATCACGTGGTGTCTCAGCAGGACGAACTGTAGCAACGGTGCATACTCAGGAAGAACACTTATACCTTGAAATTTAGTGAGAGATCATCTTATAATGCTACCGCCGAACTAAGCAAAATAAGATGCATAAAGGATAAACATCATATGCAATCAATATAAGTGATATGATATGGCCATCGTCATCTTGTGCCTTTGATCTCCATCTTCAAAGCACCGTCATGATCACCATCGTCACCGGCTTGACACCTTGTTC
This sequence comes from Triticum aestivum, assembly GCF_018294505.1. Classification (NCBI taxonomy): domain Eukaryota; kingdom Viridiplantae; phylum Streptophyta; class Magnoliopsida; order Poales; family Poaceae; genus Triticum; species Triticum aestivum. The sequence continues at coordinate 685,854,149 of NC_057812.1, forward strand.
TCCATCGAAGCATCATTGTCGTCTCGCCAATTATTTCTTCTACGACTATTGCTACCGCTTAGTGATAACTAAAGCAATTACATTGCGATTGCATTTCATACAATAAAGCGACAACCATATGACTCCTGCCAGTTGCCGATAACTCAGTTACAAAACATGATCATCTCATACAATAAAATTTAGCATCATGTCTTGACCATATCACATCACAACATGCCCTGTAAAAACAAGTTAGACGTCCTCTACTTTGTTGCTGCAAGTTTTACGTGGCTGCTACGGGCTGAGCAAGAACCGTTCTTACCTACACATCAAAAACCACAATGTGGTATAGTGATTGCTTTTTGATCTTCAGAAAGAATCATGTTCATTGAATCCGATTCAACTAAAGTTGAAGAAACTGACACCCACCAGCCACCTGTGTGCGAAGCACGTCGGTAGAACCAGTGTCGCGTAAGCGTATGCGTAATGTCGGTCTGGGCCGCTTCATCCAACAATACCGCCGAATCAAGAAACAACTAGTGATGGCAAGCAATATGTATATACCCACGCCCACAACTCCTCTGTGTTCCACTCGTGCATATAACATCTACGCATAGACCTGGCTCCGATGCCACTGTTGGGGAACGCGGTAATTTCAAAAAAAATCTATGCACACGCAAGATCATGGTGATGCATAGCAACGAGAGGGAGAGTGTTGTCTACGTACCTCGTAGACCGTAAGTGGAAGCGTTATGACAACGCGGTTGTTGTAGTCGTACGTCTTCATGATCGACCGATCCTAGTACCGAAAGTACGGCACCTCCGCGATCTGCATACGTTTGGCTCGGTGACGTCCCATGAACTCACGATCCAGGAGACTGTCGAGTGAGAGCTTTGTCAGCATGACGACGTGATGACGGTGATGATGATGCTACTGGAACAGGGCTTCGCCTAAGCACCGCTACGATATGACCGAGGTGGATTATGGTGGAGGGGGCACCGCACACGGCTAAGAGATCAATGATCAACTTGTGTGTCTATGGGGTCCCCCTCCCCCGTATATAAAGGAGTGGAGGAGGGGGAGGGCCGGCCCTCTATGGCGCGCCCTGGAGGAGTCCTACTCCCTTCGGGAGTAGGATTCCCCCCTTCCCTAGTTGGACTAGGAGAGAAGGAAGGGGGAGAGAGAGAGAGGAAGGAAAGGGGGCGCCGCCTCCTTCCTAGTCCAATTTGGACCAGAGGGGGAGGGGGGCGCGTCCTGCCCTGGCTGCCTCTATCTCTCTCCACTAAAGCCCATTAAGGCCCATATACTCACCGGGGGTTTCCGGTAACCACCCGGTACTCCGGTATATGCCCAAACTGTCACATCCCTAGTTCTGGCCTGACCTATGCTTGCTTCCATGTGTGCATCATGTTTAAATTCAAATGAAATTTGAATTGAGGAATTTTCAAAAGCCTCAGGAAACCTCTAAAAATAACCAACATTTAAATCTTCTCAAATGAGTCCAAGAAAATGTTCCTGTTATTCCATGGAAATATTGGTAAGAGGTAAAATTTAAACCAATATTTTTGGAGTCACAGAGATATTTATTTTGGCCATTTGAATTAATCCAATAACTATTTGCTTTGGATTTATATTTAATATATATTAAATATGACTTCAATAATTCTGGAAGTTTGTGAGTGGCTTTGTATATATTCTAGTAAGCCACATAAAAACCTACAGAATTTATTAAAATGATTTAGTTGCTAAACTAAATCAAAACAGAGGAAGAAAAAAATAGAAAACAATAAGTAAAAGGAAAGAGCAGAAGAACTACCTGGCGCTCACCTCTCAGCCCACCTGGCCCAACTCCAGCTGGCGGCCCAGCCCAGCGCCCCCCCCCCCTTGTCATCTTCCTCCTCTGCCAGGAGGACGAACAGGTGCGTGGCGGGCGCCGACGCTGCCTCGGCCACCTCCTGCTTCCCCGGCCACCTCCTACTTCCCCGGCCACCTCCTACTTCCCCGGCCCCTCCTAGACGACGCCACGGAGCGCCACGCAGCCCTGGCTCTCTCTCTCACTCTCCTCGCTCCTCCCCCCTCCTCTGTTTCTCGCACGCAGCCACCGAGCGGAGCTCGTCGCCGCCGTCCACTGCCACCACGGCCACCGGCCCCGCCTCGCCTCCCCGACGCCTCCCAAAGCTCCGCCACCATCCATTACACCTCCTAGAGCAAGCCCCGAGCGCCGGACGGCCCAAGACGACCGCCTCGACTCCGTCTTCAAGCTTCAGTCGCCGGCGATCGCCCTCGACGATTCCTCATCCTCAGCACGCCCCCAGCTACCCCGAGCATCGCTTCGTGATCTACGTGAGCCCTACCGTCTTTCCCCTCTCTTCTCGCTGCGGAACGCACCCTCTAGCCGCCCTAATCACCGGAGCCGATTGCTCCTCGCCGCCGGCCATGGCGCCGCCGTGGCCAGGGCCACCCCAGCTTGTGCCCGAGCATGTTACCAAGTTCGCCGCCCTCCCAGGAGCCCGCAGCGCCCTTCCGTTTCCCCTCTAGTGCACCGCAGCGCCGTGTTCGACCTCGACCGAACTCCAGCGGCCACCTAGGTCGTCGCCGGCGCCGATTCCGGCCACCCCGACCCCAGCTAACTCCACCAAGAGCTTCGGCTCGTCCCCAGCTCCACCTAGATGCCCTCCGCGGTCCATTTGGTCGTCGGAGTGGCCAAAACCACTCTCGCCGCCGCGTCGGGCTCGCCGGCGGCTAAACGCCAGTGTAGCCGACGTTGACCTTGACCACGGGTGGGCCTTGGTTGACTCTCCTGAGTCAATGACAGGTGGGGCCCAGCCCTGTTAACTATTTAGGATTAGTTTAAATTAATTTTAGTTTAACTAATTACACTGACACGCGGGACCCACTGTCAGGTTTGACCCGGACCGTGTCCCGTTGACCTGCTGATGTCACACTGACGTCAGGCTGACGCAGTAATTGATTTTCTGGATTTATTTTAATTCAGGAAATTTCAGAAAATACCCCCAAACTTCTAAAAATCATATAAAATCAACCGTGACTCCAAATCAAACAAATTTTATATGAAAAATGATCAGAAAAATTCAAGGAACCCATCTATACCATTTTCATGCATGTTTGAACAATGTTTGTCCTCTGTTTTGGACAAAACAAATAAAGGGCATTTAAATAACCATATATGGAGTAGGAATTTGAATCATGTATTCAAACCAACTTCATTTAAATCATAGCTAGGTGCATTAGCCCAAAACACATTCATATTGCCATGTCATAGCATGCATCATATTGTGCATTGCATTGATCGTGTTTCTTCTGTGTTTGCCGGTGTTGTTCCCCCTCGATAGACGTTGTACCGATGATGTGATCGTTGACACTGATGAAGACTCAATGCTATCTTCAGAAGTGCCAGGCAAGCAAAACCCCCTTGTTCATTCCGATACAATCCTACTCTCTCGCTCCTGCTCTCTTTTACTGCATTAGGACAACAACGATCATTTGTTACTTGCTGCGGTAGCTGAACCCCTTTATCCTCTGCATGACCTGTCATTGCCACAGTAAATAGATGAAACCCACTAGTATGAGTAGGAGTTGTTTGAGCCTGTTGTGCCTACTCATTCATGTTTGTTTGTCATGCCTGCTACTGCTTAGAGTTGAGTCAGGTCTGATTCATCGGGAATGAATCAGAGGTGTGTGAACATGTCCTACTGTGTGTGAGCTAAGTGTGTGAACACGATTTGGTAAAGGTAGCGGTGAGAGGCCATGTAGGAGTACATGGTGGGTTGTCTCATTGCAGCCATCCTCAGGAACTGAGTTCTGTGTTTGTGATCCATGAAACAGATACTACCACGCATTGGGCCCGAAACCAATGGACCCTCTCGGCTTCTTAATCACCCTTGTTCTCTGTCCAGGAGTTGCAACTAGTTTCTGGTGTTTGTAGGATATGTGTTGGAGGCCGTGGGCAGCGCTGACCAGAGGGGTGGGCTGTGATGCGGTAGATACACCGTGGCCCGGTGTACCGAGCGCCCGTTTGGTGTCTCGGGAACCCTGCACACATCGTTTGGGGCTGTGAGCGAAACTCCGGTCGGATCTCCTCATGGATGGAACCCGAATAGGCGATAAACCTGGACTAGAGACTTGAGTGTTTAGGTAGGCCGTGGCTGACACCCACGTTGGGCTTCCGCTTGAAGGTTGCCAAGTACATGTCGTGTAAACGGCGGTAAGTGGTGAGACCGTGTGTGAAGAAGTACACCCCTGTAGGGTTAACATCATCTATTCGAATAGCCGTGTCCGCGGAAAAGGACTTCTGGGTTGCCTGTACAGTTCATAGACAAGTGAAAGTGGATACTCTAAAATACGCAAGATAAGCGTGAGTGCTATGGATGGCGTTCTCGTAGGGAGACGGGAGTGGATCCATAGTGGTGTATTGATATGGTGAATATGTGGACTCGTGTGCGCCACCTCAAAAGAGTTACTTGCAGTCGTAGATCAGGTTAGCCACCGAGTCAAAGCTGGCTTGCTGCAGTTAAACCCCACCATCCCCTTTGTTGATAATGATGCATATGTAGTTAGTTCTGATGTAAGTCTTGCTGGGTACATTTGTACTCACGTTTGCCTATTTATGTTTTTGCAGAGAGACTTCAGTCTCGCTAGTAGTTCCGCGTGGACTTCGACGTTTAGCTTGTTACCTCAGCTACGATCTTGTGCCTCGGCAGGATCTGGTAGATAGTCAGGCTTCTCAGCCTTTTTCATTTATAGATGTCTGTACTCAGACATGATAGCTTCCGCTTGTGTTTGACTTGTATGCTCTGAATGTTGGGTCATGAGACCCATGTTTGTAATATCTCGCTCCTCGGAGCCTATTGAATAAATACTTGAGTCGTAGAGTCATGTTGTGATGCCATGTTGTATTTGCACATATCGAGCATATTGTGTGTATGTTATTGAAATGCTTGGTATGTGTGGGATCTGACTATCTAGTTGTTTATCCTTAGTAGCCTCTCTTACCGGGAAATGTCTCCTAGTGTTTCCACTGAGCCATGGTAGCTTGCTACTGCTCCGGAACACTTAGGCTGGCCGGCATGTGTCCTTCTTCGTTCCTGTGTCTGTCCCTTCGGGGAAATGTCACGCGATGAGTACCGGAGTCCTGTTAGCCCGCTACAGCCCGGTTCACCGGAGTCCTGCTAGCCCAGTGCTACAGCCTGGACTCACTCGCTGATGACCGACACGTTCGATGCTGGGTCATGGATGCCTGTCCCTGTAAGTCTGTGCCACTTTGGGTTTACGACTAGCCATGTCAGCCCGGGCTCCTTATCATATGGATGCTAGCGACACTATCATATACGTGTGCCAAAAGGCGCAAACGGTCCCGGGCAAAGGTAAGGCGACACCCGTGGGAATACCGTGCGTGAGGCCGCAAAGTGATATGAGGTGTTACATGCTAGATCGATGTGGCATTGAGTCGGGGTCCTGACAGCGTTGGTATCAGAGCTTGACTGCCTGTAGGATTACCAAGCCAAACTGGTCGAAGTTGAGTCTAGAAATTCTTTAGTTATGTAAGGGAATTGATTGTGGGATGGAACGTAAGGCTCTTTTTACTCCTTATACCTCATGGCCTTCTGATCTGAGTCATCTCTTCTCTTCTACGGGGTTAAGGAACTAGGCTTTCTCTTCTTTCTATCAGGATCACGTGTTACTAATCCGTAGACTTATAGAATTGTTGGACTTAAGCCTCTGTTCAGTTTCTACTACTTCCGTACGTTAACTGTTGATCTCGAAACCTTGATATTGTGCTTCCGAGTGGTTATGCCACCATTTTTGTGAATGTCTCAAATCTTTTCTGAGCATTTACAGCCGTTATGTCGTCCGAGTCATCCCAGGTTTCTAAATAGTCTGATGCATTTGCAAATCCCTTTCTTTCCGTTCCCGATGTCCTTTATGGTCAGAATAACACACTAACCGGTGTGTTGAGGTAATTTATTGCCTTGACATATATGTTGGAGTTATTATTATGACCCTAGGTGTTTAGGGAGTCACCTAGTAATCTAGCCATGTTTGTGTTCCCAGTGTGATGATTCTGGCCGTCATTATCGAAAGCATCCCGTGATGCCATTTAGTTAGTAGGCATTCTATTCCTGGGTTCTTGAACCCGAGATTCACTCTACTTACTTCATGTTGATAGTGTTTGCTAGTTCCTTTAGGATATTAGTAACTTTGCGATAGTCCTCGAGGTCCGTGGTATTTCCTTCTTCCAAATACTATGAACCGCTTATGGCAGATGTTTATTGGATCAATAGATCACAATTAGAGTACTCATGAGGAGTTCTCCATTCATAAATCGTGACTCTGTCAGTCCTACCTCTCTGCATGGCTTATCCGGAAGAAACATGTTGAACTTGGTTCGACATACTAATCTATGCATCCCTAACTCAGAAAATTATATGTTCTTTGAGTTGTCCCTCTTAGTTGTATTCTGACCCCTGTCTATCATTTGATAGTCAAGAGTATGTGTGCATTCGTTCATCGATACCTATTACTCTTGTGGTCCGTCAAGCCATTCTATTCCGGAATGACTAGGAGAAACAAACTCCAGTACCTCATCCATATCTAGGATTGGGTCAAAACAATTGTACTTCGCAGATCAAAATACTAATCCAGTTTTTGTTCTGTTCCACCCGGGAGTGTTACCATCTTTATATTAAGATTATCATGGGAATTGCACACCATCCTATGAATTCTTGGTGTAGTGATACTTCTCTCCATCATTATTCATTTCTCGGTTCCCGTGTTGTTATAACCGGAATGTCGACTAGTGAATCGTGATGTGTGAAATCAATACTCCTAGCAACCTTGTTGTTTGGTAGTTAAATGGACAATAACCTCATTCTTAACGTGTTGGTTCTTGAATCATCATTCTAAGATTGATCGTGCTACCTTGTCCATCTTCCTGGTGCACATTTCGATTGATGAGTTAGGATTTTGTCAAGTCCTCGCTCATTTGATCATATCGTCTTGCCCTGAAAAGCAAGATTGTTCTCGAGCTTAGTAACATATCGGTGGTTCGTGATTTTCCGAATATCTTCTCGAAAGTATCACCAGGTTGTCACCTGACTGTTATGTTGAGCTCGTGATCAAGTTGGTTTATCCTGTAAACCACCCTTTCTCCAAGAATCTGTGTTGGATACCCCTGAGCTAGTTTGTTAAGCCAAACAACAACTTGGAGAGTTGGAAGATAAAAGCTTACCTGACTTAGTTCATTTCAAAGGGATGTTTTGTATGTGTGTGTTGAAGAAAGTTGATATTTCATCGACTGACCCTCGTGATCAGTTAATGGACCTATCATATTATCCAACCTTTGATTGGAGTATGGGCTATCATCCAATCAGACCAGAACCAACGATATTCGTAATATTGTCTTACTCGTGGTTGATCCCTCGAGCATACACCATTATATCTTTTGGGTCTGACCAATGCTATCACTTGTTCACTTAACTATGGAATTCCTTTCAAAAGGAAACCCAGATGAATTGTTGTTGAGCCCATTGACAACATCCTTATCTCCTCCATGATCTTGTTGGACAACAAGTTAGTGTTGGAAACTTTTGAAAGCATTTTCTTCATGCTAGCTCATGAAGTATTTGTTTGATGAAAGGAGTGACTTCCTCTTATACACGTGCATTTGGTGAAAGTTGCCGCCGTGAATTTGAGAAAGTTGGTTTTGCTTCCTCTGGAATCATCCCAAGTCAGTCATGCACACTTGCAAAGTATTCTGTGGTCTGGAGACTTGCAACCTTCATTCCATAGGTGTCCCGAGCACACCAAGCCACCGATTGATTTGTTCAAGGAGAAGAATTTCCTTCTTAAGAGCATGCCTTATGCAAGGACTTCGATATCCTTGTTGATGGTTTCCCCACCTGAACTCGGTAGTGTTTTATTATAAGACTACCACGTGGTCATGCTTGTCTCGGACAACATGTTCACATGTTGTAGCAGAACCAGCTCATGTTTTGGAGCTTGCTACCGTAGCTCACTCCCCGAGAATCTCGCAACATTATCTCGTCGATTTGTGTTGCAAACTTTCATTTTTCTTTCTAGACTTGATGAGTCTGGGATATTCTGACACTAACTAGATCTGAATCTCAGGCAGATATGATGGTTGGAACGTTTTCCCAATAACTATAATATTGGTCTCTTTGTAACCCGGTAGAGTGGATGTCGTGGCCAACACGTCTAACGGAAGACCCATTATTGTAGGCTCTTGATTGAGAAAGTTGGCCACCTCCCCATAAGGATCTCGTAGAATTTATTCTAGTAGTTGTTCCTTATGTAATCTTGAGCTTCCGAAGTCCGACCTGTTACTTGATGTTCTAGATACCAAACCATTTCAACAAATGGATTGCGCTAGCACATCAAGGAGAACATTAGAAGCGGAGTGCTAGATGTCTCTCGGTCGATCATCTAGATTTTGCTTCCTTGGCTCTGCCAAGGTGAAATCTGAGAAGGGTTATCTTCCTTTGCATTTGCATCTTCCACCGGTATTCATCATGGTAGTATGATGTGTTGCCAGGATCCTTGACACGGATGTTGGTAAAACCTGATGAATATGGAAATGCTCAAGTTCTTGAGAGCACGCACAAGATCTAGGTGTTATCATCGACACTAACTGGGATGCTCTCAGTTTCCTCGGCAATGCTATGACCTTTTCAAACAGTGAATTCACTCTCTGTTGTTGGGTTCTTCCCCAGTTACCAGAATCATTCCCAGCATTTGCATTTTGTTCCCAGCTTGCACCGCCAATGTGCCATTCTACCATGGGTCTCTTCCATTTCCGGTGGTAAGCAAATTCATCCATTACGTTGTCTTCAACAAGGTAATCCACATCATCCAAGTCCGAGTATGCCATTCTACCGACCCCCTCCAAACGATCGCTCGAGAATTGCCTTAGGTTGGTTTAAAGAGTTTCAATGATCTCTGAATCAAAGGTAATTCTTTTTGCCACTTAAGGGGATATATCTACGAGTCGCCATCCCTAAGGTGCCTCGTTGTGGTATCATGGCAACTCAACTCCTCGCTACGTTGACAATCGTTTACCACCTTTTTAAGAGTGGAATTGTAGTCTACCTGGTAAACCTCCGTCATTTGTTCCACTCCTTTCCGCTAGAGGTGTGCTTCGTCTCTCACCTCGAGAGATGTTGCTATGTCTCATTCCGTGGGTTAATCCTGAGTTGTTCGACCTTCGAGAAGAACAATTCTTTTAGGGTCTTTCCTTTCCTCTCGTTGTCATGTTAGTTGGAGTTCTCAGAGCAAGACTTCGAGACAATGATGGTGAACGAATCAACGTTCATTTGAAATGCAACCTGGATCGTGAAGATTGTGCTAGTTTGCGTTCCCCCTTCACCTTACCCTACGCTTGAATCTCGGGACGAGATTTTTGTTTAGTGGGGGTGAGTTGTCACATCCCTAGTTCTGGCCTGACCTATGCTTGCTTCCATGTGTGCATCATGTTTAAATTCAAATGAAATTTGAATTGAGGAATTTTCAAAAGCCTCAGGAAACCTCTAAAAATAACCAACATTTAAATCTTCTCAAATGAGTCCAAGAAAATGTTCCTGTTATTCCATGAAAATATTGGTAAGAGGTAAAATTTAAACCAATATTTTTGGAGTCACAGAGATATTTATTTTGGCCATTTGAATTAATCCAATAACTATTTGCTTTGGATTTATATTTAATATATATATTAAATATGACTCCAATAATTCTGGAAGTTTGTGAGTGGCTTTGTATATATTCTAGCAAGCCACATAAAAACCTACAGAATTTATTAAAATGATTTAGTTGCTAAACTAAATCAAAACAGAGGAAAAAAAATAGAAAACAATAAGTAAAAGGAAAGAGCAGAAGAACTACCTGGCGCTCACCTCTCAGCCCACCTGGCCCAACTCCAGCTGGCGGCCCAGCCCAACACCCCCCCCCCTTGTCATCTTCCTCCTCTGCCAGGAGGACGAACAGGTGCGTGGCGGGCGCCGACGCTGCCTCGGCCACCTCCTGCTTCCCCGGCCACCTCCTGCTTCCCCGGCCCCTCCTAGACGACGCCACGGAGCGCCACGCAGCCCTGGCTCTCTCTCTCACTCTCCTCGCTCCTCCCCCCCCCTCCTCTGTTTCTCGCACGCAGCCACCGAGCGGAGCTCGTCGCCGCCGTCCACTGCCACCACGGCCACCGGCCCCGCCTCGCCTCCCCGACGCCTCCCAAAGCTCCGCCACCATCCATTACACCTCCTAGAGCAAGCCCCGAGCGCCGGACGTCCCAAGACGACCGCCTCGACTCCGTCTTCAAGCTTCGGTCGCCGGCGATCGCCCTCGACGATTCGTCATCCTCAGCACGCCCCCGGCTACCCTGAGCATCGCTTCGTGATCTACGTGAGCCCTGCCGTCTTTCCCCTCTCTTCTCGCTGCGGAACGCACCCTCTAGCCGCCCTAATCACCGGAGCCGATTGCACCTCGCCGCCGGCCATGGCGCCGCCGTGGCCAGGGCCACCCCAGCTTGCGCCCGAGCATGTTACCAAGTTCGCCTCCCTCCCAGGAGCCCGCAGCGCCCTTCCGTTTCCCCTCTAGTGCACCGCAGCGCCGTGTTCGACCTCGGCCGAACTCCGGCGGCCACCTAGGTCGTCGCCGGCGCCGATTCCGGCCACCCCGACCCCAGCTAACTCCACCAAGAGCTTCGGCTCGTCCCCAGCTCCACCTAGATGCCCTCCGCGGTCCATTTGGTCGTCGGAGTGGCCAAAACCACTCTCGCCGCCGCGTCGGGCTCGCCGGTGGCTAAGCGCCGGTGTAGCCGACGTTGACCTTGACCACGGGTGGGCCCTGGTTGACTCTCCTGAGTCAATGACAGGTGGGGCCCAGCCCTGTTAACTATTTAGGATTAGTTTAAATTAATTTTAGTTTAACTAATTACACTGACACGCGGGACCCACTGTCAGGTTTGACCCGGACCGTGTCCCGTTGACCCGCTGATGTCACACTGACATCAGGCTGACGCAGTAATTGATTTTCTGGATTTATTTTAATTCAGGAAATTTCAGAAAATACCCCAAACTTCTAAAAATCATATAAAATCAACCGTGACTCCAAATCAAACAAATTATATATGAAAAATGATCAGAAAAATTCAAGGAATCCATCTGTACCATTTTCATGCATGTTTGAACAATGTTTGTCCTCTGTTTTGGACAAAACAAATAAAGGGCATTTAAATAACCATATATGGAGTTGGAATTTGAATCATGTATTCAAACCAACTTCATTTAAATCATAGCTAGGTGCATTAGCCCAAAACACATTCATATTGCCATGTCATAGCATGCATCATATTGTGCATTGCATTGATCGTGTTTGTTCTGTGTTTGCCGGTGTTGTTCCCCCTTGGTAGACGTTGTACCGACGATGTGATCGTTGACACCGATGAAGAACTATAATATCTTCAGAAGTGCCAGGCAAGCAAAACCCCCTTGTTCATTCCGATACAATCCTACTCTCTCGCTCCTGCTCTCTTTTACTGCATTAGGACAACAACGACATATTTGCTACTTGCTGCGGTAGTTGAACCCCTTTATCCTCTGCATGACCTGTCATTGCCACAGTAAATAGATGAAACCCACTAGTATGAGTAGGAGTTGTTTGAGCCATGTTGTGCCTACTCATTCATGTTTGTTTGTCATGCCTGCTACTGCTTAGAGTTGAGTCAGGTCTGATTCATCGGGGATGAATCAGAGGTGTATGAACATGTCCTATTGTGTGTGAGCTAAGTGTGTGAATACGATTTGGTAAAGGTAGCGGTGAGAGGCCATGTAGGAGTACATGGTGGGTTGTCTCATTGCAGCCGTCCTCAGGAACTGAGTTCTGTGTTTGTGATCCATGAAACAGATACTACCACGCATTGGGCCCGAAACCAATGGACCCTCTCGGCTTCTTAATCACCCTTGTTCTCTGTCCAGGAGTTGCAACTAGTTTCTGGTGTTTGTAGGATATGTGTTGGAGGCCGTGGGCAGCGCTGACCAGAGGGGTGGGCTGTGATGCGGTAGATACACCGTGGCCCGGTGTACCGAGCGCCCGTTTGGTGTCTCGGGAACCCTGCACACATCGTTTGGGGCTGTGAGCGAAACTCCGGCCGGATCTCCTCATGGATGGAACCCGAATAGGCGATAAACCTGGACTAGAGACTTGAGTGTTTAGGTAGGCCGTGGCCGACACCCACGTTGGGCTTCCGCTTGAAGGTTGCCGAGTACATGTCGTGTAAACGGCGGTAAGTTGTGAGACCGTGTGTGAAGAAGTACACCCCTGCAGGGTTAACATCATCTATTCGAATAGCCGTGTCCGCGAAAAAGGACTTCTGGGTTGCCTGTACAGTTCATAGACAAGTGAAAGTGGATACTCTAAAATACGCAAGATAAGCGTGAGTGCTATGGATGGCGTTCTCGTAGGGAGACGGGAGTGGATCCATAGTGGTGTATTGATATGGTGAATATGTGGACTCGTGTGCGCCACCTCAAAAGAGTTACTTGCAGTCGTAGTTCAGGTTAGCCACCGAGTCAAAGCTGGCTTGCTGCAGTTAAACCCCATCATCCCCTTTGTTGATAATGGTGCATATGTAGTTAGTTCTGATGTAAGTCTTGCTGGGTACATTTGTACTCACGTTGCTTAATTTATGTTTTTGCAGAGAGACTTCAGTCTCACTAGTAGTTCCGCGTGGACTTCGACGTTTAGCTTGTTACCTCAACTACGATCTTGTGCCCTTGGCAGGATCTGGTAGACAGTCAGGCTTCTCAGCCTTTTTCATTTATAGATGTCTGTACTCAGACATGTTGAGCTTCCGCATGAATTGTATGCTCTGAATGCTGGGTCATGAGACCCATGTCTGTAATATCTCGCTCCTCGGAGCGTATTGAATAAATACTTGAGTTGTAGAGTCATGTTGTGATGCCATGTTGTATTTGCACATATCGAGCATATTGTGTGTATGTTTTTGAAATGCTTGGTATGTGTGGGATCTGACTATCTAGTTGTTTATCCTTAGTAGCCTCTCTTACCGGGAAATGTCTCCTAGTGTTTCCACTGAGCCATGGTAGCTTGCTACTGCTCCGGAACACTTAGGCTGGCCGGCATGTGTCCTTCTTCGTTCCTGTGTCTGTCCCTTCAGGGAAATGTCACGCATTGAGTACCGGAGCCCTGTTAGCCTGCTACAGCCCGATCTACCGAAGTCCTGCTAGCCCAGCGCTACAGCCCGGACCCACTTGCTGATGACCGACACGTTCGATGCTGGTTCATGGATGCCTGTCCCTGTAAGTCTGTGACACTTTGGGTTTACGACTAGTCATGTCAGCCCGGGCTCCTTATCATATGGATGCTAGCGACATCATCATATACGTGAGCCAAAAGGCGCAAACGGTCCCGGGCAAAGGTAAGGCGACACCCGTGGGAATACCGTGCGTGAGGCCGCAAAGTGATATGAGGTGTTACAGGCTAGATCGATGTGACATTGAGTCGGGGTCCTGACACAAACTCACTCGGAACCTTTCCGATGTCCAAACATAGGCTTCCAATATATCGATCTTTATGTCTTGACCATTGCGAGACTCCTCGTCATGCCCGTGATCACATCCGGGACTCCGAACAACCTTTGGTTCATCAAAACACATAAACTCATAATACCGATCGTCACCGAATGTTAAGCGTGCGGACCCTACGGGTTCGAGAACTATGTAGACATGACCGAGACACGTCTTCGGTCAATAACCAATAGCGGAACCTGGATGTTCATATTGGCTCCCACATATTCTACGAAGACCTTTGTCGGTCAAACCGCATAACGATATACGTTGTTCCCTTTGTCATCGGCATGTTACTTGCCCGAGATTGGATAGTCGGTATCTCAATACCTAGTTCAGTCTCGTTACCGGCAAGTCTCTTTACTCGTTCCGTAATGCATCATCCCGCAACTAACTCATTAGTCACATTGCTTGCAAGGCTTATATTGATGTGCATTACCGAGAGGGCCCAGAGATACCTCTCCGACAATCGGAGTGACAAATCCTAATCTCGATCTATGCCAACTCAAAAAACACCATCGGAGACACTTGTAGAGCACCTTTATAATCACCCAGTTACGTTGTGACGTTTGGTAGCACATAAAGTGTTCCTCAAGTATTCGAGATTTGCATGATCTCATAGTCATAGGAACATGTATAAGTTATGGAGAAAGCAATAGCAACAAACTAAACGATCATCGTGCTAAGCTAACGGAATGGGTCAAGTCAATCACATCATTCTCTAATGATGTGATCCCGTTAATCAAATGAGAACTCATGTCTATGGCTAGGGAACTTAACCATCTTTGATTCAATGAGCTAGTCAAGTAAAGGCATACTAGTGACACTCTGTTTGTCTATGTATTCACACATGTACTAAGTTTTCGGTTAATACAATTCTAGCATGAATAATAAACATTTATCATGATATAAGGAAATATAAATAACAACTTTACTATTGCCTCTAGGGCATATTTCCTTCACCCATGGCCCGGCGCTCCGGCGTGGGGGCGGGACGGCCGCCGCGGCAGGGTATGCCAGCGGTGGGTCATTGCCGCCCTCGAGGTACGCCAGTACCTCGTGGAGTGTGCGGCCCGGGACGCCCCACCAGATGCGGCGCCCGTCGCTGTTATTGGGGCCGCCCACCACCGGCGCCCCGCTCGTGGATGCTAGCCGCTGCGCCTACCGGCGCTGGAAGTACTCCACCCACGTCGCGTGGTTGTCAGTGGCCTACTGGGGGAGGGCGCGCTGCTCCTCCGTCAGGGACGACCGCACGTGGTCGACATCGGCGGCAAAGATGCCGGGGCGTGCGTCGACGTCGGGTACAGGGGGGATGGGGATGCTCCCGTTGCTGAGCCTCCACCCTGTCGGCCCGACGCGCATGTCCGGTGGCGCCAGGATGTTGGCCTCGAATAGGAGGTACGCCTCCCACTCTGGAGCGAGCGGCGTCTGAAGCCGTTGGCTGCCGCCGCATCACCGGGGAAGCGTTCAGGCATGGAGAGGGAAAGGAAGGGAGGGAAGGGGAGAGCGGTAGAGCTCGGCGGCGGACGGGAGGGACGGTTGCTGGTTTGGGCTCGGCGGCTCGGGCTGGTGTGGCCAACAGCGAGGGGGAGCCTCTGGTTTTATAGCCTCGTGCCGTGTGAACGCGTGGCGGAAGGGGAGGCGTCACCGCGCCCGCCCGCCCGGGACGTGCCGCCCGTGAGGAATCAATGCAAGGCTGACCGGCGGCAGCCTTGCCATTGATTCCCCGCGGGGAATCGAGGCGTTCTGGGGAAAACGGATTCGCGCCAAAACCGCTCGCCCGGCATCCCCCGGGCGCCCCCAGCATGCCGTGTTCGTCCTGGGGCCGTCAGCGCCAATTTTGGCCCAAGCCGGCGAAAAATGGGCTCTTTGGGGCGTGATTGTGCCGATTTTGGGCGTTGGTGCGGAAAAAAAATCTGGGGAGGGCCTGTTGGGGGCGCGGCTGGAGTTGCTCTTAAGGCGTAGAGTTAACTTGTTTGTTTCCTTAGGGCGTCTCAAACGACAATCCGCACCCTCCCCCCCCCCCCCCCCCCCCGCCCCAAATCCGTCCACGGACAGGAAGATCAGTCCGCAAACTTGGGTGCGGGAGGACGCCATCCAACGTTATCCTGTATATGTCCATTCGTAAAGTGCACTTTCAAATACTAATAAAGGCTGATCCACACAGTACGCCGACTCACACCAGCGCCAGATTGCATACCCGATCACAACCAAAAAGAGGCACATGCTGTCAGGGGTTCCGAGCTGCTTGGCGGCGTAGTACTAGTATGTAAGCTTGTAATTCTCCGGCCATGACGCCATTTGTACTGTGGGCGTGCCCGTCTGGTGACGTCCGCGATGACCACTGTGACCACCACGCCCAACGCCACCACCGGCCCCACCGGCGACCAACCACTTCTTGAGCTTCTCCTCCTTTGCGGCCTTCACTTTGACGTGTAGAGTTTGCCACGTAGACGAGCTGATCTTCCGGACAAGCGTGTTGCTCGGATCCTTCGGCACATCCGCCGCCTCCATCTCCGATAGGGTCTTCAACGGTTCCGTGTGTTGACAGCGAAAGGAAGGCCAAGGTGGTAGAAAAGAGCGGGAATTGAACGGATGAAAGAAGAGAGTGGGGATTTTCTCGCAGAAACGGTGCTTAGGGGACCCGTACAGACCCACACCGAATGGCTTCCGCGGTCCGAACGGATACTACTGGTCCACAGGTCTTTATTGAAGATGCCCTTATGTCGCCATTAACCTGGCAACGAAACTATACCACAATGTAAATTAAAGCGTAGCAATGGCCATGCATGCATGTGACCCACTCAGGTCTTTGCAGAGGCCTGCAGAGAGGGGATCTAGAGGCAGAAAGATAGGCTAGCTAGCTGCTTTGTGTTGTGGAAAAAGCTCTACATTGACTGCAATGCAGATAGATCTTAACGAGTTGATGGCAAAAGTGACACTGAAACGAGAAGCTCTTTCTGCCGTTGTAGTCTTTCCTGGCCTGCACATCTGACTAGAGATCCACTCTATCATCCAACATAGTACTCCATCCGTTTCGAAATATAGTGCGTCTCTGGTTTTCGTGCTTCAATTTTGACTATAAATTTAACCAACGATACCGAGTGCGACGTCAGCAAAAGTTATATAATTTTCGCTCCCATCGCTGTGGGTCTCATTGATTAAATTTATGATTAAAGTTGAATTTTAGAAAACGCAAGAGCACTATATTTTGAAACGAAGTGAGTATATCACTATATCGGAGTAGATCGGCCACGATATACTGCCGCTGTAATCGCCGGACACGGCAGCGTGGCGGCCATTAAAATCCTGCAGGTACGCTTGAATGCCGCCAGCCTGATGCCTAGCTACTAGCTAGTCTAGTTTCCGTACGGCCACTGGCACCGACGTGGCTACGTACGTACGGAGTACGACGTGACCAGCTGCATGCATGCACATGATCGAAATGGCGCCGCACGCTAGGGATGATCATTCTCCCCGGAATCATGTTAACGCCCAAGACCTTCAAAGGGACAGAGGGATGCACATGCTATCATATATCCAGGCTTCGGTATGTAATGTGAGGTGTATGTACCTGGCGCCACAGGGGAGCTCTTTGTATATTTATGATATCTGCATATTAAAAGAAAGGGCCTGTCTATGTCTCAGTCGACTAAGACTTCAGTCGGCTGACATCACCCTGAACAGATTAGGCCCATTTTACCAGAAAATCCTATTTGCCGCTCGCTGCGGCAAACTGTCGAGAGATCGCACAGGGGGCCGGCCAACACATAATGCGTCCAAACTGGTTTTGGGAACCTTCCGGAAGGTTCCCTGAACCGGGTTTTTTTCTGTATCGTTTTTTTCGGGTTTCTATTGTTTTTTATTTCTCTTTTTTTCGTTTATGTTTCTTTTTCATTTTTTCGTTTTTGTTTCTTGTTTCAATTTCTTTTCCAAGTTTATTTTTCTTTTTCAGAATATGTTCATAGTTTTACAAAATGTTTATGATTTTCTTTTCTTCTCTTCCTTAAAAAAACAAAAATTTTAATTTTGTTCATGTTTCCAAAAAATGTTCAGTTTTTGAAAAAATGTTCTCAAAATTTAAAATTTGTTCTCGTTACACAAAAAAGTACAAAACTTCTGAAATTCAGAAAATGTACTGACTTTCAATTTTTTGTTCACATATTCAAAAAATGTTCACGCTTCCAAATTTGTTCGGGATTTTTCAAAATTTCTCGCCGTTTCAATATATGTTTTCAAGATTCAAAAAATGTTCGTGCTTTAAAAAATTGTTCGGACTTCCATATTTGTTTGGAATTTTTCAAAATTTCTCTCTGTTTCACAATACATTCTCAAGATTCAAAAAATTTCGTGCTTTAAAAAATTGTTGGCGCTTCCAAATTTGTTCAGGATTTTTAAAAATTGTTCACCATTTCAAAATTTGTTCTCAAGATTCAAAAAATGTTTGGGAATTGAAAAAAATGTTCCAGCTTTCCAAATTTGTTCACAAATTCAATAATAGTTCATGTTTTTAAAAAAAATCACAAATTCAAAAAATGTTCTGGAAGTTTTAAAAATATAAACATTTTTATTTTTTGTTCACAAATTCAAGAAAATGTTCCCCTTTTTCAAATTTGTTCACATCATCTAAATGTTCCTGTTTTACAAGATTTGTACGAAAATTCAGAAAGTGTTTTTATTTTGAAGAAAATATTCATAATTTTGAAAAATTCAGTTGTAGGAGGTTGTCGGTTCGACCCTATAAATGGTCTGTAGACTTTAACTGGCGCGCTGCTAATTGAACATGAGAATGTCTATATCGTAGTGGTTTGCACGGCAGGCCAATTATTGCGAAGTTGCGTGTTCGAGTTACAGCGCTAGCGCTTATTTTATTTTTTGCGATTTTTCCTTCAGGAACGTCCCGCCGCGTGCCACTGTAAATGGGCCGGCCCACGCTAGCCGCTCCTGTGCGAAGCGCCGGCATTTCACCGCAGCGAGCGGCCTATAGGTGCTCCATTTTACCTCCCTCCCTGTTTGGTTTTAATTTCCTCTGTGATGGGCTTGAGGTGTGGGCTTTGTTTGTCTGTCTTTTTTGTTTTTGCTGTTTGTTTGGCCCGTTTTACCTCCCTCCCAGGCAACAAAAAATGTAAAGCCCATGTGTAGTTAAACGACAGGTAAAAACTTTAGACAAACATTGGTAGAGAAGTTTCCCCACTACTGCTATGAAAGTCGCATGACAAAAGTACTTGGCAGTGGAGTTTCTGAAGGTCTATATTTTCTAAAGTTTTTGCACTACATAAGCGTTATCTGAACAAACAAAGTATGTGGTCGAAGCAAAAAAAGTAGAGCAAAAACATTGCCCATGAAAAAGTGTTGACCGTGTAAGCAGTTTGCTGTTCCATAGCTAGCTAAATTGAACGGTGTTGTCCATTGTTCGTGGAGTTGATCGCAGGAACTTATGAATATTTTTCAGTTCTAAGATGACTAGCAACTGGGCAGATGGCCACTGCCTACTTTCAAACAAAAAAGAGTGTGTAGACATGAAGTAGCTAGTTAACAAAAAAATCATGCACTAGCTACTTTTTTAAAACATCAACCAAAAAGTATGGGCATGCGGCAAACATAACAAGTTAAAAAAAGATCATGTGTTACCTAGTTAACTTCCTGTATCAACTAATAAAACTTTGAAAAAAATATATATGAATGTTTATAAAAAAGGTTACAAACCAGCATTGCAGCTTCTTCATACAGCAAACCCTCTGGTGCTTAAGGGTGTGTTTGGTAGGGTGGATGGAGGGTGCACGAGGTCAAAAGTTCCCAATCCGACCCACTTTTACTTGTTTAGTAGGGTGCATGGCTCACCTGAGCTATGCTCATCTGATGCATAAAAGTACCCTCAATCATGCTCATCTCATGCACCCCACACAGGGTGCATGGAGGCAGCTATGCTGGCCCTGACACTCGTCCCCACCAACCAGACCACGTCCAGATATGTTTATTTTTTCAAAAAGAATCAGAATTTCAAAATTTGTTTAAAATTTTGAAAAACTTTAGAATTTCAAAAAAATAGAAAAAATTTGAATTTCAAAATTATTTAAATTTTCGAAAAAAATCATAATTTCAAAATTTGTTTGAATTTTCAATAAGTATTTGAAATTTCAATTTTTCTAAAAAAATCATAAATGTTTGGAATTTCAAAAGGAAATCAAAATTTTTTGAATTTTGAAAAAAATAGGATTTTAATTTTTTATAAAATATTCAAATATTGTTTAAATTTTCAAAAAAACTCATAATTTCAAATATGTTCAAATAAAAAACAGAATTTCAAAATTTATTTTAATTTTCCAAAAAAGTTTAGAATATCAAATTTTATTTAAATTTTCAAAATATGTTTAAATTTGTGTTGACATTTTTTCGATTTTGTTCATCATTGAATTTTTTTTTAGAATTCGAAATTGTTCAGCATGTCTAAACACATGCAGGCTGCCAAACAAAATCTCAGCTCAGCATGTCTCAGCGCATACATCACTGCCAAACAACAGCAACTGCATGGACTCAGTATGTCTACACTCAGCATGTATGAGATGAGAACAACTAGGCTAGGTCCATACATGCTACCAAACACACCCTAAGTGTCTGGTGATCTCTACATGATACCCTCTCTCTTCTAACTCTGTATCTTCAAGACACTGCTCTCTGCCTACTCCGGGGTCGCTTCCCTCGTCTTCAATGTCATTACCTAGGCGCTGCTGTATTCATAAAATGTATATGATACATTAGTGTTGAAGTCAAGCTAAAAAAAGATCAGGTGAGTATAATATAGAAGAAAAAAGGGGACTCAATGCTACTGTAGATAACAAGTGTCCATAAGATCAGTACTAAGTTAAACTGAAGCAAATATGTAGTGAATTTGTGCAACAAAACATGCATATATTATTTGGCTCCATTTTAACTCTTCTGAACAAAAATCCCACTTACCCAAGTACCACTACTAACCGTCTCTCCTCTTCAACTAAAAACTCAACAAAGATCATTCCTAAAAAAACTGCTACGCCGATTCAGAAAACAAAAAACATTCAGGTTAACTTAGGTGAAAAATAACTCTCTGCAAATTCCAGCTTCAGCAGAGACTTGTCGACTTAAAAACGATCACGGGAGGAACTCGCATTAAAGTGAACTCAGGTTAACCCAAAATGCACACATGAAAAAAATATGAGTGAAGTTGCTGCATTAGTGGCATGAGAAAAACAGGGGACAAACTGAGACAACGTTTACCAGGACTGAATTCATAAAAAAACCCTAACAAAACACGTATAGCAGTTAAACTGTTGGGAATTGAGAGAATATTCATGCATGCTCTCAGGTTTTGGGATGCACTCTTGCGGACACAGCGTGGCAGGGATTGTTGCTCATTGTTTTAAACTGGCTGTCTCTGAACAGTACTTCAGAAATATAGAACTTTAGAAAATCCAGAACATGTATACATGCATCAGGTTTTGGGATTGATTTTGAGCAGGCACATTTCAGCTGTGGCAAAACACATGATGGCGGTGACAGAAAAACATGCATGCATGATTTCAATACCATGGTTGTGACAGAAAAAAACATGGGATGCATGATTTGGGTTTGCGCACACAGGCAACACGGGGGGGGGGGGGGGTCGATTTGGAGGGGAGGGAAAAGGGGCAGATAGCTTACCTGGTCCGCAGGGCGAGACAAGTCTGGAGGCGCGCCCATGTGGCCTAGCATATCATTGCCGGCGACTCCGCTGCGTGCATCTTCGATTTGCCCGCCCCCGTGACGCGGCTTCCTTCCTAGTTTGTCTCTCTCAATCTCTTCTCCTCTCTGATTTCAAACAGTACCGTTGGGAGTGCTCTAGAAAGATGTTGATCCTGGGGCCACATTCTAGAGGCATTAGAAAAAAGAGAAAATGATAAATCAAATAGAAAACAATTGATTTTACTTCTGATTCCTTGGAAACACAAATCTTAAAAATACAAAAAGAAAACTAAAAAATAAGTTTGTACTTTGTATCTGATTTTTAAAAAATACAGAAAGAAGGAAAAAATCGTGTTGAAAATGGCCCACTCGCTCTCCTCTCATGCCGCACTTCGACAAAAACACATAGTGAGTTGCGACATCGGGTGCTTGATTTGCGTTTGTGGACACAACAACGGGATTGTTACAGAGGGGGCTGGTAAAATCACAATTACATTGCCCCCCATAGTATTGCAAATGCAAATCGGTACCCTGCCCCCTCTCCCGCCACTAACTTACAAAAACAAAAAAGTTTGCATTGCAGTCAGGGACGACACTTGCAATTGACATGCAAAATTGCCCCCCTCTCCCTGTTGGCCCACTCCGACAAAACATGCTGGAAGATGTGCAATTGTAGACGGGCGCGACGGTTGCAGTTGCATGGCTAGTGTCGGACATGCAACCCACCTCCACTCCTCGCCGGCCCCTCCGACAAAACAAAAGCCTAGTTGAAACCAGGTAAGAAAATATGCAGTTGCATGACTGGAACATGCAACTAGCCCCACTTCTGATTGATCCCCCCTTCGATAAAACAAAGCCCTAGTTGCATGTGACACCCCCATTTGTTGTGATGTTGATGTGAGTCACCGTTCGTGATCATGCCTGATGCGTGTATGATTAGTGCGTGATTATAAATGGGGGCTTCAAATTGCAACCATGTTGGAAGACATGCAGTTGCATGACTATGGTTGGACAACCAACTGGACCCCTCTCTCTTCGCACCGCCCCCTCCGACAAAACAAAGCCCCAGTTGCAACCATGTTGGAAGACATGCAGTTGCAGTTGGGGGATGACAATTGCAGTTGCATGAGTAGTGTGGGACATGCAACAAACACCCCTTCTTCCCGCCGCCTCCTTCGACAAAACAAAGATGGAACCGTGTTAGAAGACATGCAGTCGGGGGTGCGAAGCTTGCACTTGCATGACTTGTGTGGGGCATGCAACTGACCCCCCCTCTCCTTGTTGATGCCCCATCCGACAAAATAAAGCCCAGTTGCAACCAAGTTAGAAGACATGCAATTGCATGACTATGGTTAGACATGCAACTGGTCCTCTCTCTCTCCTCATTGCCCCGTTCGATAAAACAATGCCCCTGTTGCAACCAAGTTAGAAGACATGCAGTTGTGTGACTATGGTTGGACATGCAACTCGTCCCCTCTCTCTCCCAGCCGCCTCCTCCGGCAAAACAAAGCCCCACCAAGCTGGAAGATATGCAGTTGCATGACTACGGGTGGACATGCAACTGACCCCCTCTCTCCACATGCCCCATCCAACAAAACAAAGCCCTAGTTGCAACCAAGTTGGAAGATATGCAGTTGCATGACTATGATTGGACATGCAACTGGCCCCCTCTCTCTCCCCGTTGCCCCTCCGGCAAAACAAAGCCCTAGTTGCAATCAAGTTAGAAGGCATGCAGTTGCATGGCTACAATTGGACATGCAACTAGCCCCCTCTCTCTTCCCGCCGCCCCCTCCATCAAAACAAAGCCACAGTTACAACCATGTTGGAAGGCATGCGGTTGCATAAGTATAGTTGGGCATGCAACTAGCCCCCTACTCTCTTCTCGTCGCCCCTGCGACAAAACAAAGGCCCCCAGTTGCAATTATGTTGGAAGACATGCAATTGCGTGACTATAGTTGGACATGCAACTAGCCCCCTCTCTCTTCCTGCCACTCCCTCCGACAAAACAAAGGCCCCTAGTTGCAACTATGTTAGAAGACATGTAGTTGCGTGACTATAGGTGGACATGCGAATGGCTTGCTCTCTCTTCCCACCACCCCCTCCAACCAAACAAAGGCCCCGAGTTGCAACTATGTTGGAAGTCATGCAGTTGCGTGACTATAGTTGGATATGCAACTGGCCCCAACTCTCTTCCCGTCGCCCCCTCCGATAAAAACAAAGGCCCTAGTTGCAACCAAGTTAAGAGACATGAAGTTGGGTGACTAGTGTGGTACATGCAACTGGCCCCTCTCCTCGTCGGCCCCTCACTTCGACAAAGCAAAGCCATTCGCAATTGCATGACTATAATTGAACATGCAACTGCGCCTCTCTCTCTCTCCCTCTCTCTCTTCCCCAACTCTCTTCCCTCCGCCCCCTCCGACAAAACAAAGACCCGGTTGCAACTATGTTGGAAGACATGCAAATTGCATGGCTATATAGTTGGTCATGCAACTGGCCCCCTCTATCTTCCCGCTGCCCCTCCAACAAAACAAAGGCCCTAGTTGCAACCGAAGTTAGAAGACATGCAGCTGCGTGACTAGTGTGGGACATGCAACGACCCCTCTCCTCATTGGTCCCTCTGACAAAACAAAAGCTGGGTTGCAAACCAAGTTAGAAGGCATGCAATTGCGTGACTATAGTTGGACATGCAACTGACACCCTCTCTCTTCCAGCCGCCCCTCTAACAAAACAAAAGCCCAGTTGCAACCATGTTAGAAGGCATGCAGTTGCATGAGTATACTTAGACATGGAGCTGGCTCCTCTTCTCGCCCCTTCCCCTCCCCCCCCTAACAAAACAAAAACAAAGCCTAGTTGCAACCAAGCTGGAAGACATGCAGTTGCATGACTAGTGTGGGACAGGAAACTGGCCCCTCTCCCTTTGGTCCCTCCGACAAAACAAAAGCCAGTTGTAGAAGACGTGTAGTTGCAACCATGTTGCAGGACTTGCAAGTTGCATAACTATAGTTGGGTATGCAACTGGCCCCCCTACTCTCTTTCCACCGCCCCACCGATAAAGCAAAGCCACTTGTAGTTGCAAACTGGCCCCCTCTCTCTTCCCGTAGCCCCCTTTGACAAAAGAAAGGCCCACAGTTTGAACTATGTTGGAAGACATGCAGTTACGTGACTATAGTTGGACACGCAACTAGCCTCCTCTCTCTCCCCGCCGCCCCCTCTAACAAAACAAAGGTCTCCCAGTTGCAACCAATATTGAATACATGCGGTTCTGTAACTATAGTTGGGCATGCAACTTGCCCCTTTTATCTCTCTCCTCCCCCCCCCCCCAAACAAAACAAAGGACCTCAGTTGTAGCTATGTTGGAAGTGATCTTTAGAGTCGTTGCCAAACTGGATCACACAAACAAATGCCCTAGGGGAAGGTTAATCCAGCTTGTCGTCTGCATAAAACTTCCTCCAACCTCTCTCATAATTGCGCTCTGTGTGTGACCCTTGTAACACTTTACAGTGTATGTTCGTTGGTTTGCCACAAATGTCACCTCCTATCACGTCATGTTGTTGAAACAGGCCCTTTCATTGCATCACACAACATATTTTGGTTGAACACAAAAAAGCAAAACACAAAAAGTTACGACTGGTGTCATGACAAAAGAATCAATAAAAAGAAACAAACGAATAAAAAAATGAAAAAGATTTTAAAATATATATAAACAGTAGCTGGTGAGTTACCCCTCCGTTTTTAAGTCCTCCCCTACATACATGCTGAAACCACTTCCCTTGCTCTCATAGTTGCAATGATTCAAACAAACTCCACAAAACGCCTCCTGTGCACATAAAAATGCAATAAATAAATAAATAGATAACTTACTCACAACACAAATACGAAAAAAGTGAAAGAAATGAATTCAGAAAAAACATAACTAAAAAAAGAATGATTTCAAAACATCTAGATTTCACCATGTACTCCTGCAGCTTTATGACTGTGTGAACCCAAAACCTGCTTAACAGATGCTAAACCATATTCATTTACAAAAACATAAAGTACTACTGCAGCCCCTAATTAATCTACTAAGGGCATGTGCCACCAAATCTCCGAGAAGGAACACACTCACCAGATCAAAAAGCTGCCCAAAAAATAGAATGACTAGCGGAGGTTATATCTAACAAAAAAGGTCAACTTTGAAAGCCTAAAACACACTCTCTTGTCACCTATTGAAGTATACAGGGGTAAAAATGCACTCTACTGTCTCTCTTTAACATGGCTCAAATACTATTAGCAGACTCTTCACGCTAAGAGAAGACATGCAGTTGTGTGCCTAGTGTGGGATATGCAACTAGCTCCCCTGTATCTCGATGCCGCCCCCTCCGACAAAACAAAGCCCTTCCTAGTTGCAAACAAACTAGAAGACATGTAGTTGCGTGCCTGGTGTGGGACATGCAACTAGGCCCCATGTCTCTCGACGCCGCCCCATGTTTTCTGGTGCTAATAGTACTACTTCCAGTACAATCCAAAGGAGTAAACACTTCATGTGAGTCTCTTAGGGGCTACTAGATTTTAGTGTTGTAAAAAAAATTTACTGGATAGAGCCTCATAAGCAGAAGGTTACAAAAATAGAAGCGGTACCACACTAGTAAATGGGTTTAGTAAAACTGAAAAATCTTACTCTTCTTTTCCAGAGAATGATTCCAACATTCTTCCGAGTCACAGAGGTTCAGTAAAAAATCATACTGCTAGTAAAAAAATGGGTTCAGTAATCATACCCGTCCCGCATCTGCACTATAAAACCAAAAACACAAAAAAACAAGAAAAAATAGAATGCCACTAGATTATTGTAATCAACATGTGTCCATGAAAAAAAAGTGAAACTACAATATATAAATACATGCACACCACATACCTACACACCATTGTATGGATACATTATTTAATTGCTTGTAGCTGGATTTTGTTCCTTTCCTGCACCACTCACTGCTCAGAAAAAACAAAGTTTTCACCCCGCTTTGTAGGTAAAAGCCAACACATCACCACGCGCTACTACGACACGACACCTAACCCTCCTTTGTTACTTACTAGGCTCATTTTATCCAACACACATTGTAACTAGTCTAACCTATTTCCTCGATGCAGCAACGTCAAAACAGTTTCAGGAGAAAAAAGCACAAAAACAATCTGGACAAGGATGGAAGTAACAGGATGGGAAATTCATTTTCAGAGGTGACTTAATCTAGCTAGAAGCAAAGGAACCATTTCCTTTCTTAACCACTCTCAAAACTAGGCTCACTTCTTCACCGAATGCTTTACGTGTTTTCTTGGACGAGGAATAACTCACTTACCCTCAGCTGGGGACTTAGATGGATGCTCTCGCTTTTGTTCCTTTCCCACACCACTCACATCCTACCGCGACTCCATACCAAAAACTCCTATCTGACAGACACTGTAACTACTGCTAACCTGTTTCCTCCTCTCTTGATGCGATTCAGACACAGGGAAAACCACGAAGCAATCTGAATGACGAGAGGTGCCACAAAAACAGAGCTTTATTTATCAAGGTAAGTGAATCTAGCTACAAGCAAAGAACCACTTTCATCCTCAAATCACCACGGCGACATTGCCGATCAACACGGTGGCGAGAGACACTATTATGCATGAATGCACAAAACGAAAATCTAAAAAAAAGTCTAAACTCTAGGGCAATTCTCTGCTTGAAACTACTAATCAAATACTTGATACAAACAAATAAACATGCCGCTGCTAGAGAGATAAGTTCAGTAATCATTTCTCTTTGGTTCCAGAGAGATAAATTTGAAACATGCTACTGATTCATAGGGTTTCAGCAACAAAAATTTGGAAAAAAACATGCCGATGCTAAATGATAGGTTCAGTAATCATCTTCTTTTTTTCCGCGGACAAATGATATCAACATCCTACTGATTCGCAAAAAGGTTTTAGCAAAAAGATCTAAAGATAAAAATCACACACAAAAAAGGGGGACACCCCTACATACCACTGCTTGAAGAAAAAGGACACGAAAAAATGGCTAAAATCCTAGAGTCGATTCTATGCTTGAAGCTATTAATCTACACTTGATCCAACACAAAAAATCGACCCAATCCCCCTCAGATCTGCGGTGTAACACCAACAAACAAAACAAGAAAAGATGGAAAAGAAGGTAGGGGAAACTTACTCCACCAGCAGTGTAGGCCATCATCTCTCGTTGGGAGTGCAGTAGCAGGTCAATCTGTTCGTTAAAGAAACCGGAGCTTGGTGTCTCTTCTTCCCTGCGGAGTTCTTCCGATTTGAGATTGGGGAATGGAGAGAGACGAAGGAATGAGTGCTAACTGCCCAAACAAAGCAGAAAAAACAAAAAAGGATATAAAAGCCCAGCCCACAATAGCAAACGCTCACGCGGGGTCGCGGTTCGAAGAAAAAAAGAAAGGAAACAGGCCGGGCCGCGCCTTTGACAGGCCGAAACAAGGGACAAAGCGCCCCAGCGCGAATCTACAAGCAAATAAGGATCGAACGGCTCACCAGTCGACTGAGACTTCGCGAAGTCTCAGTCGACTGATTTTTAGCAGCTCCATAAAAGAAAAGGTGAATTTTTGGCTGCTTAACAATTGCCAATGTTATATTCAGTCTCTCAACTACAATACCAGAAATACTTTGTCCCTCACATATCAAAAACATCTAAATCATGTCTTTGGCCATTTTGAAAGCAAATTTAGTGATGATGTGGTGGTAACATCACACACATGTAGTAAAATCAAGAGTTTTTGGTGTTAGAACTGGAAGTCAAAACTTAGACTTCAGCAATGGTTGAGGTACAAAAAATAGATGCTTGTTTTTTCAACAACAAGCCACCAAATATCCCTTTTCTCTCTTAAAAAATATCGCTTTCGTAAAGAAATATAGGAGGGTTTAGATCACTAAAAGTAGTAATCTATGCTCCCTTTGTTAAGAAATATTTTTAGTGATCTATGCTCCCTTTGTTAAGAAATATAAGAGCTTTTAGATTACTACTTTTAGTGATCTGGTCTTTACTACTTTGTTAAGAAATATTTTTAGTGATCTATGCTCCCTTTGTTAAGAAATATAAGAGCTTTTAGATTACAACTTTTAGTGATCTAGTCTCTAGTCGGTGCCAATAAGACAGATCCATGCATGTGTATAGCACACCACATAAAGCATCCAGCTACGCAAAATTGATGGGATCATGGGAGCCATCTCCTCTAAACAAGCAATACACATGGCGGCAATTAACCATACTTGTCCTCCTCGCAACACACTGTCTTGAGAACCACTCCACTCTGCATAGCAATACAGATCATGCATCGTCCTTTTGCCTTTACTACTGTCTACTGCATGTGCATGGATGTCCTGGAGATTAACTTCACTGTGCTGCTGTAGAGGGTACAGAGAAATTAACCCTGGGGCAGTGAAAATTCATGCGCCGGCCCCCTCAGCCTGCCTGCCGTTATCCTTCTGCTTCTTGCTGATCTGATCCGTATCTACCCCTTTTTATCCAAGGGAGGGAGGGAGGTAGGAGAGAGAGAGAGAGAAGAAAGAGAGAGAGAGAAGAGAGAGAGAGAGAGGACATGGAAGCTTAGGAGGAGGGTGTAGCGATCTACTCGATCCGAGAGTTTCACCATCCTCTCATTCCACCCACAATCATTTGCACCACTTCATTTCCACAGCCCTTCTCTCTCCTCTCTCTCTCTCTCATGGCCATGGGCGATGATCTATTTAACACGCGCCTGGCCTTTGCTTGTTGCCTGCATATAATTCTGTTCCTCGCTTGCTTCTCCTTGTTTAGATAGCCTCCTCCTCGCCACTTCTCCATCATCACCTCCACGGCACCTGCCTCTGTTCCTCCTCGTCCTTCACGCAACGCTACAACAAAAGACCACACACAAGCAAGCAGAGTCACACCACTGACTTGGCTAGCTCCCCACCTCAGGCAATTCGATCTATCGCACAAGAGTAAATAGCACTGGCGGTCTAAGAACTTACACCGCGGGTGCACTTAAGTCACACTACTTGCAAACCGGAAAAACCCGTCGCAGAACTTGCGTTGCGGGTGCAATCAAGTCACACACATCAGCTGAACCGCGTTGTCGCCCGGTTTTTTCTGTTTCGCTGTCACGCGCGGCGCACATGAGGCCTCTGGACTGCATCGGTTTTTTGCACAAAGACCCCTGGATCCAGGGCGAAAGGCGCATAGCCCCCTTTCCTCTGTTCTCTGCCTGTTCGTGTTCTTCGCCGATGGGAGAGGAGACAGGTGGCACCGCTAGCGCGGCGAGCTCGTCGGCGGCAAGTCAGTCATCGGTGACGATGGTGGATCCGGCGACGGAGTTGCCACTCCTGAGGACCGAAGCGCATGGGAGGCCGATATACGGTAAGTTTTTCCCCAATTTAGTTAGGGTTTTCTCCCTTCGGCAATAGATGATGATCGTTGGAGCATCATAGTAGTTTTATGACTTCAATGAGCAGTAGTAGTTAGGGTGTGTTGGTATTCATCTACGATTTGTATCACATAATATTTTTGGGGATGGCAGCTAGGGTTAGTAGTGTGTTTTTTGAATGTATTTATTGAATGCACTGTCCATTGTTGAATGTAGGTTATGAATCAGTGAAATTCAATGTGGAGGTGCATCATGGAGGGTTTTTTGTGTGGAAGGGAGTGAATCTGACATATTTGGATGAGAAGATATGTTGGTTTGACAATTTGGACACAAGAACTTTTTGCAGTGACTGCATCTACTACATGCTAGCACAATTGAATGATCCTGATCATGAGAAAATTATGTATTGGTGCCCACCTGGAAAAATACTTGCAGATATGGTGGAAATCATCCTGGAAGTTCACTGTCAGAAGATGGCCAAAGCCTCTGTTCACTCAAAGGTACTGGTTTTGTTTGTCAGGCATATCAGAAAACCTGAGATGCAGGAGGAAGATGACATTGTGTTCAAAGGTTGCCCTGTTCTACCCAAAGTTATATTTAGTCCACTTAGAAATGACAAGAAGATGAAAACAGAGAAACTGTCAGAGGAGGCAGAAAATTCAGAGCAACAAGAAGATGCAGATATATCAGAAAATTCAGAAGTTTCAGAAGAAGAGTATGAATGTGATTCAGACATAGATCCTACTTGGTATGACAGTGATTATGGAATGGAGGAGGATGATGAGGAGTATGACAAGAATGTAGATGCTGTTGTGTATGATGCTTTGATTGAGAAAGGCAAAAGTATTGGTGCTGATACAGGCATGTTCCTGGGACAGATGATGTGTATGAAGATGATTTGTAGCTGCCAGAAGAGGATGATTGGGATAGAAAACATAAAAGTGACTCTGATGATGAGGAGTATAAGAAGAAAAAAGAAGGAGAACCCCATTTATAAGTTTAAACTATTTAACCCAGCTGTTGACATGGAAAACCCTCAATTCAAGCTGGGCATGGTTTTTGATTCTGTGGAGCTCCTTAGGAAAGTAGTAGCACAGTATGTAGTGAAGAACAGGGTGCAAATTAGGAAGAAAAGAAATAATAAACAAAGATTTGAGGCAGTGTGTGAAGAGGGTTGCCCTTGGAAACTAGTGGCTGTTAATGACAATAGGACACAATCTTTTCTTGTGAAGACTTTAATTGCAGAGCACACTTGTGAGAAGGTCTGGGATGTCAAAGAACTAACAGCCCCCTTTCTTGCTAGCAAATATGTGGAGAAGTTCAGAGATAATGAGAAGATTTCTCTAGCTACATTTTCAAGGAAAGTTAGGAAGAAATTTAACATGGAAGTTAGCAGACACAAGCTAGGTAGAGATAGGAAAGCAGCATTGGAAGTGGTGCATGGGGATGAGGTGAAGTAGTACTCATTGCTTTGGAGATATGCAGAGGAAGTGAGACATAGCAATCCAGGTTCATCTTTCTATCTAAACCTGGAGAATGGGTTGTTTAGTACTTGTTATTTCAGTTTGGCTGAAGGGATGTAGGCCAATCATATGTATTGATGGCACATTCATAAAGACAAAGTATGGTGGCCAATTACTCACAGCAGTAGGTATAGATGGAAATGATTCAATATATCCAATTGCAATGGCAGTGGTGGAGACAGAATGCTATGGATCTTGGGCATGGTTCCTTGCTACACTGAAGCAGGATCTTAACATAATGAACACTAGCACATTCAGTATTATGAGTGATAAACAGAAGGTATAATAAGTTCAGTTATTGTTCATAGGTTCAGATAATGTTCATAGGTTCAGTTACTGTTTACATTCATTTCTTGTTTTGCTTCTTACTTGCACTAGTGTGATAATTATGTTGTTTTCTCACATAGGGGCTCATAAAAGCTGTGAATGAACAGTTCCCTGACTCAGAGCATAGGTTTTGTGTGAGACACTTGTACCAAAACTTGCACTCAGCACACAAAGGTGAGACAATCAGACAACAACTATGGACTTGTGTCAAATCAACCACTCCAACCTTTTTTGAAATTAATATGGAGAAGATGAGGGAAGATAATCCAGAAGCTTATGCTTGGTTGGAAGATAAGCCTCCAAATCAATGGTCAAGGGCCTTTTTTATGTTTTTCCCAAGTGTGACATTTTGTTGAATAACACTTGTGAAGTTTTCAATAGGTAATACCACTTAATCCTGTATCTGAAACTAAAATTTGTCTGAAAATGAACAATAACTGAATTTTGTCTGAAAATGAACAGTAACTGATTTTTGTCAGAAATTGAATAGTAACTGAAACTGAACTTTGTCAAAATGTTGTGTTGTAGGTACATTTTAGAAGCTAGAGAGCTACCTGTGTTGATCATGCTTGAGAGGATTAAATCACAGATAATGCATAGGCATATGTCAAAGAAAAAGGAGGCCACTGAGAAGTGGACAGGCAACATAACTCCAAAAATTAGAGACAAATTAAAAAAATGTAGAGTTGTCAGCCAATTGTCACCCTGAAGCGTCAAGGATGGGTGTCTTTGGTGTCTTATCAAATGGCAAGACATACATAGTGGAGTTGAATATGTATGCATGCACCTGCAAAAGGTGGCAACTCACTGGAATTCCTTGCAGCCATGCTTGTGCCTGTTGTAGACATGAAAGCATTAAACCTGAAACCATTCTGTCTTCTTGCTACTCTGTGCAAACATACTTGTCAGCTTATGAAGTCCAAGTATATCCTACAAGGGACAAAGATGAGTGGCCACATGTAGATGCACTACCTATATTTGCCACCACTATATGAGAAAAGAGCTGGAAGGAGAAGAAAGAACAGAAGGCAGCAACCAGAGGAGACATAAGATGGCACTAAACTCAGTAGACATGGGGCTATTATGCACTGTGGCTATTGCAAAGGAGCTGGTCATAACAGAAGTGGTTGCTCAAAGTTGAAAGCTGTTGTACTAAGAGAAGAGGAAGATCAACATGAGCAGACTGGGGACTTTGGAAGTGATGCACATGAGCATGGCAGAACAGATAATGTTGAAAGTGATCAACCTGATCATGGCAGAACAGAAAATGTTGCAACTCAGCAGCTAGAATCACATAGTAGGAGGGGAAGGAAGAGAAAGCCCACTGACAACATGAGGGAACAAATAGAGCAAATGAGGGAGCAAGCTAAGAAAAAAAAGTCAAAGATGGTTATTGATGAAAATGGAGATGTTGACTTCCCTATAATTCTAACTGTAAGTTTACATTAGTAATTAGTAAAACAAAAGAAACATAACAATAACTGACATGCTCTTGTATGATGTGCAGCACATTCAGAACAAAACTTTGAGGCCAGATCTTGACCCAACACAGGTTAAAGACAGCATGATACATATTTTATCACATGAGGTACTTGTGCCACAATTTCACAATATTCTATTCCTTAAAATTGCATTTTCATGAAAAACTGACATTACCATTGTTTCTTTGTATAGGGAACAGCACAAGGAATTCCTGTTACTAGGATACACCAAATTCCTGAGGAAAGTGCATTTGTAGTTGAGCACAGGGCCAACATAGCAGCTAGAGGAAGAGGAGTTAGAGGAGCTGCTGCTTCTGCACAAACACCAGGCAGAGGAAGAGGAGCTGGAAGAGGTGCTGGTTCTGAACAAGCACAAGGCAGAGGAAGAGGAGCTGGAAGAGCTAGTGCTTCTGCACAAGCACCAGTCAGAGGAAGAGGAGCTGGAAGAGGTACTGCTTCTGCACAAACACAAGTCAGAGTGAGAGGAACAAGAGGAAGAAGAGGAACAAGAAACAAGAAAACAAAAACAAAGGGACTGAAGTGGCTGCTACTTGGAGAAGGGTCTAGCAGAACCAGACATGTTCCAGCAGATGAAGAATGAGTTGGAGAAGTGCTTGCTACAATGCATTTGTTTTGGTATTTTGTAACTTAAGTACTACTACTATGTACTGAACTAGTTGGTGTGGTCTTTTGCATGCTATCAGTCTGTGTAAACTTGCTGATGTAAGACAGCAAGCATATGTGAGAGTAGACTGGTTCAACTTGACTGGTTCAACATTGCTAGAAAGTGCATAAACAAATTGCAGAATTGTTTTACACACAACACAATAGCTAACATTACAACATTATAACACTGATGTTCAGAAAACAGACTGGTTCATCATCCAAACATTACAAACTGACAACTGATAATAATCAAACTGATAGAAACTAACAGAAATAGACATAACAGGGTACAAGCAAAGCTAGTTCAAATTACAATGATAGGTACTTCAGCTACAGTGCTTCTCAATTAAGCTTGGCCATATTGACCATGGCCAGTGCCATCTATCTTGCCGCGCCATGTGCTGAAAGTATGCTTGCGGGTAAGGTCTTCATCTTAATCAGGGAGAAATTGTACAGCTAAGCCTTCAGTTAGCAATGGGCCACGGTGGACGACCTCTTTGACATGCATAATCACTGGAAAATCTACGGTTGCACGCTCTGTGGGAGAATTTGGAGCCGGTGGTGAACATGCATCCTCGTTGTCGGAGTCTGGCTTCCATGGCCCCGTAGGAGGTGCAGGAACAGACACGGTGAGCAACTTTGGCACACCAGAAGGGTTGCGTAGCCACGCGGTGACTGGCAACACCCACTTATCGGTGGCCGGGAGCATGTCAATGAGCTCGCCGTCGACACCGGCGAGAACCAGGTTGACAGTGTGTGCATCCCAAGCCTCCTCCGGCAGCCCCTCCAAACTCAGCAACGTCTTGCACTCGAGCTTCCCCGGCTTGCCACGCGAGAAGCTTGACCACCGCTGGAAAGAAATCTTGCTGCCACAACAACGAAGCTGCTCCGACGCGTGCACCACACGAGTGCAATCATCCGTCGAGTCGAAGCGAACGAAAAAATGGAATGGTGGGCAAGTGACCTCCAGCTTAGTTGTCGTCCGTCGGACAGCACAGTGAGACTCCATCGCCACCGCTAGTGCCTCCGGCGTCACCACGCTCCGCGGCTGTCCAATGATGGTGGCATACAGGACACGGCCATAGAAATCTCGCTCGAGTGCCGCCATGCCAGCAGTGCGAGCGATGACAACCCGCCCGTGCTCCGGCCGCATCTCCGGCTCGCCCCGCTGCCACACCTCTTGAGGAAACATACGCGTGTCCCGGATGCGAGGCCATGCCACGGCGGTCGCCGAAGACCTGCCATCGCCGAC
Source organism: Triticum aestivum (assembly GCF_018294505.1). Taxonomy (NCBI): domain Eukaryota; kingdom Viridiplantae; phylum Streptophyta; class Magnoliopsida; order Poales; family Poaceae; genus Triticum; species Triticum aestivum. Next base: position 685,889,079 of record NC_057812.1, read on the forward strand.
GCCGGCGGCGGCGCGGCTCGCCAGCGCCACGCTCTCCTCGCTGCCGCCCGCGCCAGCCATACTGCCCGCCACGATGATGGCGGCACCACGGCTACTTCCGGCCACGAAGGAGGAACAACTGCTGCCAGAAGGAACACCGCCACCGCTCGAGCTCCTGCTGCCGCCGCCCATCTGTCCGCGTCGTCGGAAGGTGTGAGAGGGGACGAGAGCTAGGGATTTCGTTTCAATTTGGGAACTAGGGTTCAATGCGGTTATAGATCTGGCGACTTTGCAATACGGCCCTCACACAATATTGGGTAGGCCTTTCGTGCAAAAGAACAGAAAAAACCGGGCGACGGCGCGGTTCAGCTGGTGTGTGTGACTTGATTGCACCCGCAACGCAAGTTCTGCGACGTGTTTTTTCGGTTTGCAAGTAGTGTGACTTAAGTGCATCCGCGGTGCAAGTTCTTAGACCGCCAGTGCTATTTACTCATTGCACAAACTTTTTCTTGGATCCCTTGAGAGAGGATCTAGAGCAGCAGTGGGATCTGCGCGCGCTCACCAGATATCATGGGCCTCGACGTCGCGGAAATCTCCGAATTGGCGGCGCTCCGGCCGATCCAGACGGTCGTTAGTGGCGCCCGGGCTACCGCTGTGCCGGAGGCGGACGATGGCACTGCCGCTGCTGACACCGGCTGCGTCACACCCAAGGCGAACGGCGCCCGATCGGCCACATCAGGGGGAGCGGACGACGACGACGCAGCCGCCGACACCGGCTGCGTCACACCCAAGGCAAGCGGCTCCATGGCCATGCTACCCATTGCGCCACTGCAGCAAGACGACAGCGTCAACATCAGCTTCACCACGCCGCAGGCCACGGGTGGAGTAATAAGGCCGCTAGACGGCTGCAGAGCGGGGGCCACTGCCGGCGACGAGGGCAGCTTCACCACGCCAACGACGGCCGACAGCGCGCTGGTGCCGGCCACGGTGTGCCCGCCCGCTCCGCGGAACTCGGCGCCGGCGCCGACGAGGAAGCGCGCGCCGCTACAGCAGCGGCTCTTCTTCTACCCTGTGCCGAGCGACCTGACCACCGTCTTCGTCGCCGTGCCGCAGTGCTCGCCGCCTGCCAAGAAGATGCGCGCGCACGTGGTGGAATCTTCCGTGCCTCTAGGCACATGAAAGTGTGAGAGACACACGTACATTCCCTCACTGTCTTGTAAATGCAGTTCAGCACATCACATGCATTGCACCCGTAAGTCTAGCGATAAATTTACATGAAGCGAAGTGGCTTCTCTTTTTTCCTTCGCATGCAGATCGAGACTGAGGACTCCAAAGTGACCACTAAAATGTTGCACATGTTGGGAAATGCTGCAAACTGGTACCCACGTACAAATTAAGTCGTCAGTGGCCTATTATAGTTTAGAAATACAACAATGTAGGAGTTCGACATAAATGTTCACCACAACAAAATGAAAGCACTGATAGTGTTGAAGCAGACAGGTTCAATAGGAGAGTACAAAAGGGAACTCAATCAGTTGTTCATATATAAGTCCTCTGTCAATCATATTTTTCTGCTAGGATTGAAGGAAGAACTGTGAGCAGCAGATGGCAACTACAACTGCTAGTGTTGCATCCACATATGCTGAAGTGTAGGAGAACATTTTGAGTCGTGCAAGACCTAGCAGACCAGTCTTAAGCAAAAAACATTTTTTAGAAATCTAAACCAGACCTACAACAACTCTTGCAGGTGATCCACGGAAAGCAAGACAACTCAAGGAATATTTCCTGCTCTGCCCCCCTGCCATTCTCTGCTAGCTCCGCCACTGGAGACAGGTTAACACCTTGGCACACTTGTGCTAAATCTCCAAATGAAGCATCCTTACAAGCGTTGGGAGCAGAACACAAAGAGCTCTTGTTTGATGAAATGCTAGATGCAATCGAAGCACATGAGGAACCATTGGCAGAAATGGAACTGTCAATAAATACATTTTCTGGAGCAAGTCATCCCAAAGGTTAACCCAACTGATAAGTGCTACATGTGTGACACCAAGTAACACCACCCTGACGTTTTTTTACACTAAAATTGCCATCCGAATAAAAACAAACCTCGAGAAAAAACTGAAACTTGCCATCCAAACAGAAAGTGACATGCTTCACAACTAATGTTGCCATCCTCGGTTAACTAAACTTGCCATAAAAAAATGTCAGGGCGGAATTGCTTCATGCCACACATGTGGCACTTATCAGGGTCCAAGATTAAAGGCTCTAAAATGCAATCAACAAGTTTTGATTTTAATTGACTCGGCAATACTCATATTTTTGTCAATTATGAAAATTCTTTTGAAATTAACAATATTGTAATAGTTAGAAATTTTTATTAATTTTGGGAACAATCTTTTAAATTGTGAATACTGTTTTAAAATCTAAGATTTTTTTATAAAAATACTCTGAACATTTTGAAAATCTCAGAGCATTTTTAAAATTTGTTAACATTGAGTAAGTTCTTCAAAAAAATCAAGAATATTTTTTAAAATATATGATCATTTTTTTAATTCTCAAGCAAGGGTTTTTCTGCTACATGTTTATAAAATCAATAAAATAGAGCAACGGATTTTGGAAGAAAACCGTATGGGTTTTTTAAAGGCAAAAACCGTATGGTAAAACGGAAGGAGAAACAGAGGAAAGAAAATTGAGAGGTGGATCGCCTAAACTGGGCCAAAACACCCACGAGCTCATCGGCCGCCGGGCCGTGGTGAACAGATAGATAGGAGCTCTCGTGCGATTCAAACAAAGAAACGAATGTTCGTGCTCTGTTTTTACCGGAGTTGCGATGCAATTTCTGCTGCCACTCCTCCTACCATGACTCCCAACGAGTCCGTCCGTTCGTGCGTGGTCGGGCGTTGGCGCGTTGCGCAGCTGACACCGACGGCACCAGCCGAACCCACACGCACGCGCATGGTAGGTGGTCTGACACACGTCCAGGGGCGCCAGGCGTGGCCCAACCCGTGTTGTAACACCCAGGATAAATTCTGGATATTTGTAGCTCTAAAGAGGCCTAGCCCCATACGTGAATGCCCAGCCCCAGGCCTCAGCAGCTCAGCCCATCTACCTTCTCACGTTCTCAGCCCAACTGAGATCTCCATCGCTAGGAACCCACACGAAGCCAGGTTGGTCTGTTGTGATCCTTTCGCCCACTGCACGGATGCGATCGGTCACGCGCCTGTAGCATCCCCATTGGCTTGTTTCCTGCGCCGCCGCCCCAGGCGTTCCCCCTCGACAGATGGGACGATCCAGACCTGCGCAGCTGCACCTGATGCTCGTCGCTTCGTCGGAGCGGCCCTCCTTCAGGCTTCAAGCCTCCTGTTCGGCTCCATCTCCACAACCATCTGGACAGGCAATCTCTAGTGTTGTATCAGCTATTCTTTTTCTAGTGTTGTATCAGACATATCAGAGGGAGTATCACCGGAAACCAATGAATCTCTCTATCCCCAAAAAATAGCTGAGTCCACAAAAGAAATCTGAAGCCAATGAATTGTTGATTGTACTATTACTTTAGTCAATTTTGCTATATTATTACCCATTTGCAATGATGCACTTTGTTAAATTGATGAAATCAGTACGAAATTTGTTCTTGTGGTAATAATGAATTCATATTTTGTTTTGAATGTGAATTTGTGGCGTATTTCTAGGATGCATTAATATGTGTGGTATTTAGTGTTATTTAAAACCGTTTAGTTTTAGCCCTAGGCTTTGAGAAATCCTGACTCCGCCTCTGCACACACGTCCACTCTATGCCGAGCATCCTACCCTACCGACAGCCAGCTCGCTCCTGGGGCCGTGCGTTACGTCCACCAACCTGTGGCGCCCTGCAGACCACGTACCGGCAGGGAGATGAACAGTTGACGTACGTGCCGGCCGCGAGCATACGGCCCCGCACTCGTCGCTGTGCACGTAACCTTTTGTGCACGTACGCCATGCATTCCCATGCACGGTGATGTAGAGTCACTTCGGAGTTTGGACGCCAGCGACCACACACCGAGAGTACGTACGTACGTAACGCGGTGTCAGTGACCGCACTACGTGCCGCGGAGCTTGTGCAGTGCACCTGCATGCCAGGCACGGCCAAAGAGGCCATGACGACGGCCATTGTGGTTGTGGCACAAGTAACTCGGAAGATTATTCTGCAGATCGATCGATCATTGCAACGTACGTACACACATGGACGATCGACCATGGTACCCGACAAACTGAGAAGACACCAAGCGTACGCTGTCGTTGTCAATCTCGCGCACGTACACTCCGTTGTTACTTCAGCGTACTCTTTTGTTGCCCATTTCACATATCTTTACCTGCACGAGCTCGTAGTGAAGTCACTGTCATGGGTTGGTCGTGACTGGGATCGATCTAAGTTTGGAGAAAATGTAGGATTATCTTTGGTACGGGGGGAGCACGTTGTCCCTTGACGTGACTGGTTTAGTAGGTCATAATCACATAGATCAATTGCAAATCAAGCTAGGAAAGATGGTATCAATTTTCCTGAAAATGACCTTTCCAGGTCTCTAAATTAGCTTTGGTGGTTGACCGACCCACTAATGCTTGATAGGGACATTGATCGACCTCTAGGCATTTCTGTTCAATTTAAATTTCATTTCCCTGGCTCTTTTCGGGGATGTTTTGGCGCTTTCCAGTGAGCAGTGACTGTGAGTGGCCTGCTGAATTGGTGGATTTCCGTCGTGGTTATACCTCACAAAATCTACTTTCCGAGCATCTTTCAAGTAGATAGGAGTATTCTTTATGAGCATATCCTGTCATATAAAAACAGAGCTTTTCCGGGAATCAAGTTTCTGTTTGTTGGGGTAATATCTTGGTTACTACAAAGCTAGCTATGTGCATTTACAATTAAACTTCTCCCGCCAAAAAAGACGTTTAGAAAAGAATTGGACATCTGACCTTGTGTTTGTCCAATGAAACGAAACCCCCTGTAACTAAATATTTAACCTGAGCAAATGATGCATGATCTACAATACGAAGCTGCCTTCTAGCACTTTTAGTCGATTTTTTTTCGAAAAGCTCTTCTAGTCGATCCCGACCTTAAGAGATATGCTTTTTTTCAAAAAAGAAGGTTGAAATTCTTGGGTTCTGCATCCAAGGATGCACAAAACCACTTTTTTAAATTTATCCAACAAAGGTCCGACAAAACATTCATCAAACAACCCGAAGCCTTCACTTCACACCTACAAACTCGACAAGATGCCGGCACAATGCCCCCACAATCTAGAACAAGAGTGAACACCGCGAGCTGCCCGCATGGCATACCAGGAGCACACCTTCTGTCCAGCAGATCCTAAGAGTGAACCACACGCATACACTTCAGAAGCCACCACCACCATCGAACCGCCAACCCATCTTCAGATTAGAGATCCGCTTTGTCCTTGCCAGGCCAGCTTTCGACGCCACCACGGCATCAAACAGCTCCACCGCCCTGCGCTCATCCATCAAAACACATTCATTGTCGAGACTCCGCTGCACCATGCAACCGAGACCGGCAATGTCGACATTGTAGATGCCAAACTGCTCCACCCTCCAACTGATGGAAATATGCCTTAGAGGAAATAATAAAATGGTTATTATTATATTTCCTTAATCATGATAAAGGTTTATTATTCATGCTAGAATTATACTGACTGAAAACTTAAATACATGTGTGGATGTGTGGATACATAAACAAATACCGTGTCCCTAGTGAGCCTCTACTAGGCTAGCTCGTTGATCAAAGATGGTTAAGGTTTCCTAACCATAGACATGAATTGTCATTTGATAACGGGATCACATCATTAGGACAATATGTGATGAACAAAGAACCATCTGTTAGCTTAGCATATGATCGTTCAGTTTGTTGCTACTGCTTTCTTAATGTCAAATACATATTCCTTCGTTCATGAGATCATGCAACTCCCGGATACCGGAGGAATACCTTGTGTGCTATCAAACTTCACAACGTAAGTGGGTGATCATAAAGATGCTCTACAGGTATCTCCAAAGGTGTCTGTTGAGTTGGCATGGATCGAGATTGAGATTTATCACTCCATGTATCGGAGAGGTATCTCTGGGCCTTCTCGGTAATACAGCATCACAAGAAACTTGCAAGCAAAGTGACTAAGGAGTTAGTTACGAGGTGATGTATTACGGAACAAGTAAGGAGACTTGCCAATAACGAGATTAAACTAGGTATGAAGATACTGACGATCGAATCTCGGGCAAGTAACTTACCGACAAACAAAGGGAAATTTGTATGTTGTCATAAAGGTTCAGCCGATAAAGATCTTCGTAGAATATGTAGGAACCAATATGGGCATCCAGGTCCTGCTATTAGTTATTGACTGGAGAGGCATCTCGGTCATGTCTACATCTTTCTCAAACCCGTAGGGTCCGCACGCTTAACGTTCGTTGATGATATAATATTAAATGAGTTATGTGAGTTGGTGACCAAATGTTGTTCGGAGTCCCGGATGAGATCACGGACGTGACGAGGAGCTCCGGAATGGTCTGGAGGTAAAGATTGATGTATAGGACAATGCTAGTTGGTCACCGGAAAGGTTTTGGGATGTAGCAGGTATTCATCGGAGTGCCGGAAGGGGTTTCGGGAGGCCACGAGGAGTTATTGGGTTTGTTCGGCCAACGAGGGAGAGCACACCATCCCACATAGGGCTGGCGCGCCCCTCCTCATGGCAGGCGTTCCTAGGGAAGGAAAGGGAGGAGGGCTAGCCCCTCCTGCCTTCCCCTCCACATAAGAGAAAGGAAGGGGGGCGCCTCCTGCCTTCTCCCTGAGCGCCAAGAAAGGAAGGGGGCGCACCTAGGGCTGGCCGCCGGCCCCTTTGGGGTGCCCTAGGGCTGCCTCCCCTCCCCCTCCACCTATACATATGAGAGGAGGGAGAGGGGCAACATATACCGTGATTGTGCGGCGCCCCTCTCCCTCTAGTTAGTCCTCAGTCATAATTTTCGTAGTGCTCGAGGAAGCTCTGCGGATATAGTTTGCACCACCACAGTCACCACGCAATCGTGTTGCCGGAACTCATCTACTACTTCGCCTGTCTTGCTGGATCGAGAAGGCGAGGACGTCATCGAGCTGAACATGTGCTGAACGCAGAGGTGCCGTACGTTCGGTACTTGATCGGGTGGATCGTGAAGGTGTACGACTACATCAACCACGTTGATAAACGCATCCTCTTAACGGTCTACTAGGGTATGAAGACACACTTTCCCCTCTCGTAGCTATGCATCTCCAAGGATAGATCTTGCGTGTTCGTAGAATTTTGTTTTGTTTTCCATGCAGCGTTCCCCAACACTGACATCTCTAGCAAGCATTTTCTCCAAAATGATGCCCTCGTGAGGGATAACGACACTGAAAGCTTCATTACCGTCCGATCTAGGACACCTAGATCAAGGGTTTCCCCTGGAGCAGCCAGAACGAGGAGACGAGATTACCGCAACTACGATGCCTTCAACAAGTTAATGGCACATAGACACCGCCATCGCCCTCCATGACTGAAGTCGGAGCTCGATATTCACCGGCAACCACTTATCCCCAACTCGTAGCCGGTTGAATCGCCACTAAGTTACGTAGATCGACTCCGTGCGAGCCCCCAACCGAGCCACCACCATGGTACCTAGTAGCCACCGAGGCCCAACACCACCGCCCCTGCCAACAGCCATGGCTGAAACCCTACCGTCCAGATCCAGACCCATATCGGATTGGACATGGACAGGAAGGAGCCCCGGACCGCTGCTACCACTTGCCATGTTGTCAATATTTGTAGAAACTATGGACACCGCCCGAGACGAAGTACAAGAAGAGTTGTTGGGGGACATAATCGCACGAGGAAGTGATGCCGTCTGCTCGTTGTTTCTCAACGACACCGATGGCCTGGAAGTAGCTGGCTATGATTATGATGGCTCCGGTGACCTAATGCCAGTGCAAGAAGGAGACCGTGAGGACGGCTCCGGTGACCCAATGCCGGTGCAAGAAGGAGACCGTGATGACGTCTCCGGTGACCGAACCGAGTCCGGCCAGGTATATATATTAGTTAAGCTTCTGCTGACTAGCTAATTGATGCATTCATTGTTTTGGTATGTACACATATTAATTAAGTCTTTGTTCTTTTTTCTAGCCCTCCGTATCGAGCACAACTTCGGTAAAGAGACGAGGCCTGAAGAAAAAGTTGAGCTCGGATGAAAAGTTTGAGATCATAGCAATCGCGCCCGACGGCCAACAGATTGAACCCCTCCGGACAAAGAGCGCATTTGTTGCTCAGTGCGGGTTTTGGTTAGGGACAAGATCCCGATCAGCATCCAGCAATGGTTTAAGCCGGCTACAGAAGACCCTGAGGTGTCTTATGTCAATGATATGCAGAAAAATGATCTTTGGACTGAGCTGAAGTCAAATTTCACCCTACTGCCAGAGGATAATCCAGAGAAGCCAGTTAAAGAGCAATTAATCAAGTCTTTTGCTCTTAAGAGGATGGCAGAACTATTCAGGAGGTGGAAGAAAGAGCTGAATAAGTTTGTCGAAAATAATGAGACACCAGAATTCAAGGGCAGATATGAGAAGATCAGAGATCAGTGGCCCACATTTGTGGCCCACAAGACATCGGAAAAGAGTAAGAAGATGTCAGCGACAAACAAGCAAAATGCTGCGAAGAAGAAGCATCACCATCGCACGGGGTCAGGTGGCTACCTCGTAGCCCGGCCTAAGTGGGCCAAGACTGAGAATAATCTGGTTGATAAAGGGATCGAACCAGAGACAATCAACTGACCAGACCATTGCCGGACTTGGTTCTTTGGGGCTGGCAGAACCTTGGACCCTGTAACAGGGAAGTGCATTTGGACGAACGATCAAATGGACATACCAGTCAGGAAGCTTCAAAAGTATATTGAAGCAGCGCAGCAAGGGACGTTCTTTCCAGACAGAGAGAACGACGAGCTCACAATGGCCCTCAGGAATCCTGAGCACCCTGGACGGACACGAGGCACGCCAGGCTCCATTCCGTGGAAGGTTGGGTTTCCGGACACAGGCGGTTACAAATCCCATGAGAGGAGGAAAAAATTGCAGCAGACCCAAATGCAGGCGCTGCAAGCAAGGGTACAAGCGATAGAGGAACGAGAAGCAAATCGCAGCAAACGTACTGCCGAAGCTTTCCCCGAAGCTACCCCGCCATCTCAGCGGAGAAGCAGCGTGGCTTCCACTGAGCTGCTTCAGCCGGAGCATGCCTTGACGGCTCCTGCCAGCTATCCCGTGGATGCTATCACAGAGTCTCAAAATTGCCACCTTATGACGCAATGGATGAATTTGAAGGTCAAGGCGGCTGTTGGCTCTGTTTATCGTACTGAACCCGGCGCAACTTTTCACTGCCGGCCGATTCCAGAAGGATATGCTAGGGTGATGGTGGATGAAATAACAGAGGGATTTGAGAACCTCCAGCTTGACCACCCTACCGGTGAAGGGGAGACAAGGCCGGGGTCTGCTCTGAAGACTCCATGCCTATGGCGGAAGGAGCTCATCAACCTTCCGAACTGGACGCCTCCGCCTCCTCCTCCTCCGACAAGTCAGGGTACTCTGCCTCCTCCACCGCTTCCTCCTCCGGCGAGTCAGGGCACTCCGCCTCCTCCACTGCCTCCTCCTCCGGCGAGTGACGATCAGGGCACTCGACCGGCTCCTTCTCCAGCGCGTGGCGGCACTCCGCCTCCTTCTCCGCCTGCGCCGACGTGCCCGAGCAGCGAGCCTCCTCCTTCTCCGCCTCGTCATCAAGGGCGGAAGAGACCTGCCACCGCTCCGGCGCGTCGTAGTCCTTCTCCTCCGCCTCGTAAGCAAGTAAAGAAGACAACCGCTCCGTCTGCTCTGCCGGCGTCTAGCAGTACAGCCAGAGGCGGGAGGAAATACAGATTTGGTCCTTCTCTGAAGACTCCAGAGAAGTTACCATACGAGAGGACCCCGGAGGAGAACACCGAGATCACACGAGAAGAAGTGAGGAACTACTTTGAAGGGGTGAAAGCAAAGAAACATCCACCTCCGGAGGAGAAGGTAGATCCGGTGAAAGCGAAGCGCACTCTGGCTGCCCTGACAAAACCACCCAAGTCTCCGCCGAAAGGAAACTATGAGCGCATTATTGGAAAGGAATTTGCCGAAGCGGAGCGGTCGGGAAGTACTGTCAGTGATCAAAGGCTGAAAGAACGATGAGTTGGGAAACAAATTGCCCAGCTCGGCGAACAAGCGAAGCAATCGTGCCCCCGCTCAAGGTGCCTAGCGACAACGTCGCTAATGATCCGAGGATGGTGCCTGGTTATAGCAATCTTGGCGATTACCTGCCCGACGATGTACATTATGATTTCATGGAGGTGCAGATACAAAGATAGGAGTACGGGAAGCCTCTCGTCAAAGATGAAAGATCTCTATCAACGATCATGCGAAAATTGCATGATTGGTACTTGAAAATCTGTAGAGACTCTGGGGAGAGGAGTACTTTGTATGTGAAAGTTAAAAAGGAGCATGACCTCGTTGGAATTGAACTGTTGCCTGTTCCATTCGAGGAGTTCTTTCAGTTTTTCAATCAATTGGCCCTCGATAAAACAACGGTCGCCTACTACTGTCTGTAAGTAGTACTACTTCTGTCATTAAGTCTCTCTATATAGCCCAGCTCTTTCATTGCATGTATTTATAATGGTCCTCAATATATTATGCAGATTGAAGATCGCCGAATTGAAGAAAAGACAAGTCGGTGATATTGGGTTCATTAACACATATCTCATAGATGCAACTCAGGTTAAATTTCATGCCGCAGATACCGAAGCCAACTTGCTATGATCGTTGGTAATAAATGAAAACAAAGATATAATACTCTTTCCTTACAACTTCAAGTGAGTGTTACTGTCTTGTGCGTATTCGGTTTCCCTTATATATTACTCAAGGTTATAGTAATGTAATTGATGAGTTATGCATGCGTGTGCAGTTACCACTATATTCTCCTAGAGATTAAGCTTGAGCAGGGACTAGTAACCGTCTTAGACTCAAGACAAAAAGATCCCCCGGACTATGCAGACATGACTCAAATGCTCGAGAAGTAAGTTAAATCGATCATTATCCACCATATCAGCAACTTTGTTCATTTCCTGATATATCAAGTAATTGTTTTCTTTATCTGGCAGGGTTTGGAAAAAATTCTCCAAAAAAGCTCCAGGACTCCCGAAGAAGCTGCAATTTAGACACCCGAAAGTAAGTACTATAGTAGCATGTTCCGTGCATCTCCTATTGATTCAAGCGCTAGTTTCATCAATACCATTTGGCATTCTTGCTTATCAGTTTGATTGACCTCTATTTCTTGTAAAGTGGTTGTGGCAGGAACAAGGGAATGATTTCTGTGTATACTACGTTTGCGAGTCCATCCGCCACATGACCTGTGAGCGGGGCTACACTGACGAACAATATGAAGTACGTAAATAACAACATTCACAATTTTATTTTATTACCATCATTTGTGTTGAGTTTCATTCATTCATATATATATGTATTGACCCCCTTCTTCAAATTAGATGTTTCGGAAGCGGGATGAACTCCTAGCACCAGCTCGCACGCAAGCAATTCAAGAGGAATTGGCGGCATTCTTTCTTGACCACGTGATCGCTGAAGACGGAGAATACTATGTGGACCGTGAGTCCGTATGATTATATTTGTAAGAGATAATTATTGTATATATGTAGCCGGTAGTGTTGGATAGATATACGAGAACTTGTTGTTCAACCAATCTCTCGGAGAAGGAGAGGTGGTCGATATCACTTCTCTTTGTATGCATATATGTTCATGACGATCTTCTATTTCCTTCATTTGCTTACTAGCTAGCTAGCGTGTCTAGTCCTCTCTATACGTATGTATAGTACGTAGCGTCGACCAAGCACGGACATAAGAGAGGACACTTCTCTCTATTAATTATAGCTAGTTAACACAATATATGAAACACCTAAATTAACCCCCCAAAACCCCCCAACCCCCCCTTTCAACAAAAAACAAAAACCCCAACCACAGAAATGCTGACGCGTGGATGCCTATTGGTCCCGGTTGGTGCCACCAACCGGGACCCGGGACCAAAGGGTCTCCTGCCTGGGCTCCGCGCACAGGCCACGTGGAGGCCCATCAGTCCCGGTTCTGGATTGAACCGGGACTAAAGGGACAGGGCATTAGTACCGACCCTTTAGTCCCGGTTCAGGAACCGGGACAAAAGGCCCTTACGAACCGGGACAACAGGCCCTTTTTCTACCAGTGAGATGGCAACTAACTTCCTGATCAACCGTGTCAGTTGCCACAAATATGCATTCCATGTGGCAACTAATCTTTTTGTGAACACACCATGGCTGTTGCCATGCTGTAGGCAGGATAGTGGCTAAATTCACTGTACTATAGAATTAGTTGCCACAAACATGCTTTTCATGTACTAAATGTAAACTAATTTCCTGATCAACTGTGTCAGTTGCAACAAATATGCTTTCCATGTGGCAACTAATCTTTTCATGAACACACTATGGCTGTTGCCATGATGTAGGCATGATAATGGGTAAATTCACTGTAATATAGAATTAGTTTGCGTTTTGCCATGCTGACTTGTGATTTCTGAACATATTTGGTTGTACTAAATGACAACTCATTTTTATATGAGGGTGTGAATTGCCACATTATATGAGGACAGGGTGTGAGTTGCCACATTATATGTTTGTGCAGTGGAAGATGTGTGCCTTTGAAAGTGCAACTATCCCTGGGTAGTTTTGGTAATTCCTAACAACATATAGCCCATTGAGCTAATGCTATTTCAAGATAAATATTTCAGGAAAGCTCAATGTTTGGCATGGGATGTATTAGAAAGTGGACCCCTCAAAATAATAAGAACACATGTTGGCTCAAGCTCAAGACTCTATATTTTACTTTTACACTACAAGAAATATGTCAACTTGCGACCATCATTATTGGTCACTGAAAGGTCATTGTTTTTTATTTGCGACCTTCTTGTGACCAAAAACAGAAGGTCAAAAGCTGACGGTCGAAACTGAAATTAACGACCTTCTCTGTGAGAAGGTCGTGGAAGGCAACGACCAAAACAAAAGGTCATTGGTTCAACGACCTTCTGTTTTGATCGCTAGCTCTCTACCCAGGCCACGTCGGATCCGACGTGGCAAGCTGACGTGGCAAAACTACGACCAAATGAAAAGGTCGTTGACAAGAATCGGCCCGGTCCGATTAGGTGTCTATATGGCCCGAGCCCATTAATTCAAACCATTTATTAGTTATTTTCTTTCATTTTTTGTCGACTACATGGGCCGAGCCCACAACTAAGCCTTTTTTATTTTCTGGGCTGTGGCCTTTTTTGTTCAACGGATCAAGTATTTCTTTTTTAAAAAGATGGGTCCCAATTGTCAGGTTCTTTTGGTAAGTGGATCCCAGTTGTCAAGGTCATTTTCTTTAAATTTCAATTTGCTAGTAAATAAACAAACCAGTATTCAAATGGGAACAGACAAAGAACACACGTAACACTTCAAATAATAGCCAAAATCAGTTTGATACATCATACAATAGCAGAATCAGTGTGTTACATCATCGTATAACACATATACAAATGGAAATCAGTCTAAATACTCCAGGTTTCTTCAAACTTCGCATTCCCCAGCTTCCCAGCTTCCAAATCTCAAATCTTGGTTCATACTAATCTGCAGCATAAAATCGACGCCACGTTAATAGACCAAACTTGGCGTTACAGCAGATGAATGAATTTGTTGTGTCTTTCTTCAAATGGCATTTACAACTAGAAGCCATCCACCCAATAACAAAATTTTCATGAATATGTTCAGTTGTGTTTAATTACTAACCTACATGAGCTCTAAGCAACTTTCAGCACACCAGCAATAGACGCTTGAACATGCACACAAACAAACACGACGACAAATAAATTAAGGCTAGGAAGTGACCCAATCACTACTACAACTCAAATATAATGAAGAATCTAAGAAGGATAAAAATGGTTCCTCAATATGATCATGTCCCAGGTACGCTACAAGCAGTACTAAAATAAACAAAAGTAAAATTCTTAGAATTGACATACAGAGACCGATGCTAGGTTATGCAAACATCAAAATATCAGGAAACAAATAAACCCAGATCCTCACACGCAGTAGCAAGAATAAATTTTGTTCAGATTCAATTATATAAAACACATTCACAACAGATTTAATTGGAAGCGAAATCACAACTTAAACTGCTGCATGAAGGAAACGTCTATTGACCGCTCTGTCGTGTAAATAGATGAATTTGAATAAGTATAAACAGGTAAATTTGAATCATAGGCCAGGCTGGGGGTACCTTGAGTATGAGCTTGAGCTTGTCGAATTCAGTGTCGGACATTCTGGGGTTGCCGGCAATGTAGGACATCGAGGATTCGACTAGCCTCTACTCATCGGCACCTGTGAACACCAAGAAAAAGAACAAAGGTTTGAATCAAACAATAGTTGTAAATTCTGTTAGCATGACTACAAATTATCAGTAACCAGAGTACTCATCTTCCTTCCAGGTTTTGAATAGCCTAACAAATTATCAGCTCCATTTTTCTTCCCAACCCACAAAAAAAGTGTTGAATAGCCCAACAAATAACACACCAGTCCCCAAACCAGCAAAGAGCATGGGAATAAACAGACCACTCCCCACATTCTAATAATTCAAACACTCAGCAGTCAAATGTGTGTGCGTGTGCATGTAAATGTACTGAGGTTATGCAAAGTGATAAATACAGTTTTACCTTTGTTTCTTTTGTTCATGTACAAAATCTCCCATCATATATACACCAAAGTGCATGTGACAAAACAATATAGAGCATGCCTTTAATATCTAGGCAATGCAGCAGCAAGTCCGACTCTACTACTACTACCTGTGACGCATCATTGTTGATCCATGACAGATAATAGTAAAGATTAGAACCCATGATTTTAATACAGAAGTTACCTAGCCTAGTAGCCTAGCATAGAACAACACTACATAGTACTTGGCCAGCAAATTTGAGCAATTCAGTGACCGCATCGCATGACAACAAATATAAAAACTATGAACAACATCGCATACGATGTGTGACAACAGAGAACACATTTGACAATGCAGAATGCATGCGCAACCACACATCCCATAACAGCGTTACAATCTAGAGGTAGTTAGCTAGCTGCTACCAGATCACTCACTCATCAATTTAGAACTGCAAAGAGCGCAAAAGAAATAAATCAACAAGAGCATAAGGCATAGTGTAGCCAGCTAGCTAAATTTCATCTTGAGACTTATCCTTGTGCTTCTGTAGCATCTCGATAACTTGGTCCAAGGGTGGGTCTCCGGACCTTCGAAAAAACTTGTCGTCGATCTTGAACTCGTACGCCTCCAGCTACCCAGAATGAACTCCTTCAACTACAAAAACACATACGGAATTAATAGGACGCCAGTAAGAGCAGGGAAGAACAACATTCGATAATGCTTCATAGTAACTAATTTAGCTGGACTTTGTACTACTCTGGTTTCATTCTATATAATGGAACCAGGGATGATTAAAAAAAGAAAAGGCATCGACCATAATGTTACACAGTAGTCAATTTATGGTCTGAACATCAGATGTTGGGCGTGCTCTGAACCAAAATGTAAGGAACCTGAAGAGATGATTGTACTGATACACTAGAATTTCATCCATTTATCAACAATTGCAGAGATTAGAACTTCAATTCGCAGTGAATTAGAGATTGGGACTACAATTTCATCCCTAGCAAATATATGTTTCCTGATTATTATTCATTTCCAAATGCAGGAAACCATCTCGGTGACCCAGCTTGTCCGAGAGACTGCTGCTGTTATGAAGGAGTTCACACAATCTGGGTATGCTACTATACTTGGCACTTTCTATTTGTTGACGATGTATCACCGAAAAGGCTTGTACTGCTAGCGTGATTACCACCAGCAGCAGCGAGGAACGGAAGCAGAGTAGCAAAGCAATGCTTGTGCAGAACTCGACATGCATGCAGAGTGACACAAACTCATCATCACACAATATGAATACTGTAAACTCCAAACTTACTCGAACGCTAGTGACACAAGTGTCTAAGTAATGCAATGCATGCATCAAACACTACGCAGAGCGATGAAAACTCATGTCACAAATGAGTAAGTAGAACGCAAAATCACTTGCACTAACAATGGTGGCTGCTGCCAGGTTCAACAGGATACACTCACACACACACACACACACACTTATTATTAACACTGGTAGAACAGAGAAGTGGTGCTTACGAGAATGACTTGGGTTCAGACTGAACTGATACTAATTTGGGATTTCCACTAGCATCGGTCCACAAATCCAACATGCA
This sequence comes from Triticum aestivum, assembly GCF_018294505.1. Classification (NCBI taxonomy): domain Eukaryota; kingdom Viridiplantae; phylum Streptophyta; class Magnoliopsida; order Poales; family Poaceae; genus Triticum; species Triticum aestivum. Next base: position 685,905,480 of record NC_057812.1, read on the forward strand.
TAATGTCATTCCTGTTGAGCAGCTACTGATTCGATTCAACAACTTTTACTGATTTCTATAATCCTACTACAACAGTTCAGACTATGTCCAAGTCATAGATCCTAACTGAAATAGATTATCAAAAGTTTCAAACGACACCAGTTTTAGTAAACTATTTTGCAGACTAGTTCAAATATCCGGAAAAGTTTCAGATGAGTGCAAGTATGAGTTTCTTGCCAAAGGAAAAGAGTAGGAAGTTGAGGGCCTCTCACCAGGCGACCCAGCCATGACGACAACGATGAGGGCCTGCTAGTTGCGGGGCAGGTCAACGACGAGTGGAACGTAGCTGGCTGGATGTCGTGGATCGTGGGACTTGGAGGGGTGGGGCTGGCTGTCATGGATCGTGGGACTTGGAGCTCGCTGGAGGTCAACGAGGGGCGGCGCATGTCCCGTCGCCCGAAGCAGAGAATGAGCGGGCGCCGTGGCTTAGATGATGGGGCGGCAGAGGCGCAGGGGTGGTCCGCGGGGCGGCGACGCGGACGAACTACAACGGCGGCAGGAGCTCCTGAAGAGGCCATCCATGGCGGGGCTTTTGTAGATGTATCTGAGGGAGAGGTGTGACGCTCCCGATTTGACCGTACACTAATTATACACGCAAATGTGTACGATCAAGATCAAGGACTCACGAGAAGATATCACAACACAACTCTAAACATAAATTAAAATAATACAAGCTTTATATTACAAGCCAGGGGCCTCGAAGGCTCGAATACAAATGCTCGAAGACACAAGAGTCAGCGGAAGCAACAATATCTGAGTACATACATAAGTTAAACAAGTTCGCCTTAAGAAGGCTAGCACAAACTAGGATACAGATCGAAAGAGGCGCAGACCTCCTGCCTCGGATCCTCCTAAACTACTCCTAGTCGTCGTCAGCGGGCTGCACACACTAGTGCAGAACCGAGCAATAGCACTAGTTCGTAAGGCGCTTTAGTGCTGGTTTGGTAACCGGCGCTAAAGTGTAGGCACTAAAGGCCCCCCCTTTAGTACCGGTTCAGCATGAACCGGTGCTAAAGGGCAATCACGTGACACGAGCCAGCTTCGGGGGCAGGGAGCCCTTTAGTACCGGTTGGTGTCACCAATCAGTATTAAAAGATTGGGGGGGTTTGGGTTTATGATTTCTTTTTCATTTAATTTTGTGTTTTCCATTTAATTTTTTTCGTTTGCTGGTATTTTACGATACTACATATTGTACACATTATGCATATATATAAATAGAATTTCTAGTAGAACCGATCATAATATATATATATATATATATATATATACATATATATATATATCATCGAATGTCTCACAACAATCATTAATTAATTCACACACACACACACACACACACACACACACACACACACACACACACACACACACACACACATATATATATATATATAGGGAAAATCCATCCTATCACCCGGTAGTAGTTACCCCACATGTCTCATATACTACCATGTGGTACTATATATATTATTTTATTATTTTAAATATATTCATATACTATATCTAAGATATTTCAAAGCAAGTTACATGAAAATATATATATATATATATATATATATATATATATATATATATATATATATATATATATATATCATTAATATTCATCACCCAGGGTGTAGAATAAGTTATTCTTCACCCGAGGTAATCTTACGATCATTTCATAATTAAATTACGTTTCAAATTCAAATAGTTACATTCCTATTGATTCACTATGTAAAATTTGACATAAAAAAATAAAAATATAGGTCATAAGACAAGAAAATTTGCAGTTTATGTGTATTTTAGACTATGTTTTTTACGTTTGTAATTTTACGTAACATAAAATACTTTTTACGTCGCTTATATACACACACACAATTTCTCCTAATTGGTGCCTTCGGAGCCAGTGGCATTAGCCTAATTGGTGCCTTCGAAGCACGATAACAATTGGAAGTGGTTCATGGGGGCAGTAGCGGGTAATAGTATTCTCCTTTGAGATCTATGACCTGGTCGAGCAAAAATCCCGCTATTTCCTCTTGAATTGCTTGTATGCGCTCCGTTGGTAGGAGCTGCTCCCGCACCTCTTTGAACTGCTAAGAAGGAGATCAATATGCATGTGTATTAGTTGTGTGACTAGATATCCATAATGGTGTAAAAATGGTGAATAGTGTTCTGACAAACGTACCTACTCCTGTCTTTGAGATTTGCTCCTTTCGGACGCCATCATGCGAATGTTCTCGCAAACGTAGTATGCACATAGATTATTCTCCGGCGCCTGCTTCAGGGCCTTTACGAGAATGGAATTTGATCAGATAATAATTAATCAAGCATGATAATTAAAGAGATGGCAGCTAGCTAGTACTACTTAATTACTTACCTGGGGTCGATACCATTGCAGATCTTGTTTCCATGGGCCTGGAGTGGCCCTGATGAACTTTGCCCAAGCCCTGCCCGCCGATAAAGAAAATGAATAAATGGGTTATTAAATAGTTGTTATCAGGAAATGACGAACTAATTAAATAGGCCAAGATATAGTTAATAATGATTGAAATTACCTGTTGACTATCCCCTTCACGATGGTGTAGTCACTTGCTTTCTTAAGTAGTGAGTCTAGTACTTCAACTGTTCCTTCATCAACTTTAATGATTAACAAGATCCAGTCAAATCTGCATGCACACACGTTTGCATGTCTTAATTAAGCGGGCATATGTAAGCAAAAACATGTAGCTAGCTAGTAGGCAAAAACAAAATTTGTAGTACAAGACAGTGTGACTCACTCGAAGTTGTAAGGAAGTAGTATATCTTCATTGTATTTGAGGCGCTTGAAGAACTCTAGCGTGCTTTCCTCTACACTTTTTTTCGTGATATGGATATAATTTCCATGTGTATTCATTAATGGTATTTGGGTCAACGAACCCAATGCCATAGCGTCCACCTTTTTTAATTTCATAAATCTTCATCCTGCATAATACCACAGAAAAGAATATAGTGAGGATAATTACAGATAATGATTGATCAAAATGATTAGTACATCTAGCTTGAGACTTAAATTACAGAAAGAAATCACTTACAGACAATAGCAACTGAGGATAGATTTGTCGAGTGCGTCTTGATTGTATAGCTGAAACAGTTCTGAATACTCAACGGCCAGAGCTTTCTCATGGTAGTAATGCTCCTCCTTGACATTCACCATGAGGGACTCTCGATTGGAAATCTTGGTAATGTCCATGTACCATCGATGCAATTCATACATTCTCGTTGGGAGGTTCTTGACCTCATCTGGCTCGACCAAAGGTTGGCCCCGGACATATTTCCGTTTTATTTCCTCCTCTCTAGTCGGAGACATGGGCTCGATATCGAGGAGTTGTCCAACGATGATCCCGATCGCTTTAGCCTGTGCAATATGCTCCTCGGTTATTACCACATCACCCACCCCGGGAACGTTAACGGTTTGCCCACAATAATATTGGGCGCGTCTACTCTCATGTGTTGTTGCCACAACAAGCGGGGGGATTGATTGTGCCGCCTCTTCTCCCAGCTGGGGAACGGTTTTACCGCTCCTTTTGCCAGATGATTTGCTCGAGCTCGAGCTCGCCTCTTTCTGTAGACGTGCTCGATTTAACTTCTTGATGTGGCGCTCATAGTCTGTGTCAACAGGCTTGGGAGCTGGTGCTCTATCCATACGAATGAAGTGGTCAATCTTTTCCACAGACACTTTCTCCCTTGGCGGCGATGGCGGTTTCGGTGCAAAATGGGCTTCCACCTCGGCCTTCGATATGGCTACATTTTCCTCCTCGGACTTGTCGTAAGGCCTCTGCGGAAGAGGCGCGAGGCTTGGACCATATTGAAATCGCTTGCCTCCGCCTGTACCTCCAGTACAACCTCGACTTGTACCGCTACGCACCATAGCTGAGGCGGCTCTCTTCCATGATTGCTGAGGCGGCGAAGACGGCTGATATGGCTTAGTTGGAGGAGGTGGAGTGGCCTAAAGCTGTGCCGGACTTGGAGGAGGAGTGCTTGACGCTTTGCCGGACTTGGAGGAGGAGTGGCCTGAAGCTGTGCCGGACTTGGAGGAGGAGTGGCCTGATGCGTTGGTGGACTTGGAGGAGCGGGAGTCTGCTGACTCGGTGGCGGACTTCGACGAGGAGTCGGATGATGCGGTGTCGGTGGCCTTCGAAAGATGATGCAATCCTTTCTCCATAGGATGATACGATGGTTGGCCTCTCCCAGTGTGTGCTCATCATCACCTCCAGGAATGTCAAGCTCTAGCCCCGAATATTGGTCCACCACCTCATCAACCAAGACACGAGCATAGCCCGCTGGAATCGGGTTGCAATGGAAGGTTGCCTCGGGGGGATTTGTAAAAGCAAGGGCATCCGCCACCTTCATGGATATGTTGTTCATTTTGAAGTGTAGCTCGCAGTTAGTGTTCTCCATGATGTCATCCACTGGGTAGCTATCCAGTAATGCGTCGCCCGGGGCGGAATCCACGCTGCTTCTCGGCATGGATGGGACGGTGCTATCCAATGGTGGATCATCCGCTAGCTGCTGAGACCCCCTTTGCTGGCTAAGTGAGTCGATCTGCTCCTGTTGCCGCTGGAATTTGACTGCCAAGTCCGCGTGCGCTGATTCTAGGCCTTGAAGGCATTCATAGTCTAGCTTCCTCTGCTCCTCCTCCATCTTCCTCTTCTTCTCCTCCGCAATCTTCTTTCTCGCACGGGTTCTGTAGTCGGCGTTCCAGTCCGAAAACCCCTCATACCACGGCATAGCGCCCATGCCTCGTGTTCTTCCCGGGTGTTCAGGATTTCCCAGGGCACGCATAAGCTCGTCGTTCTCTCTGTTGGGCTCGAACACCCCCGATCGAGCCTCTTCTATTGCAACAAGTAGCTTATCTTCGGCTCCGTCCAGACATGCCTTCTTTGAAACTTTGCCTGTCTTCGGGTCCAACTCCCACCCATGCGCATAGAACCAAGTCCTGCACCTGGGGGGCCAGCTCAATGTTTCTGGAATGACACCTGCATCCAGCATCTCTTTCTCAGACTTATCCCACTTAGGCATTCCCACCGCATAGCCACCTGGCCCCAGCTTATGGAACTTATCCTTTTTTGCGGCATTGGCCTTGTTTATTCTCGACCGTTCCTTAGATAATTCCGAATCCTTGAATTTCACGAAATCGTCCCAATGAGCACTTTGCTTCTCTAGTGTTCCCTCGAATACTAGAGTCTTGCTTCCTCCCTTGACGTACTTGTCCCATTTACGAATCTTGTGGTTCTTGAATGCAACCGCCATCTTCCTAAGAGCAGCGTCCTTGACTTTCTCCACATCTGCATCTGTGAAATGATCTGGTAGGGTGAAATGTTCCATGAGCGTTTCCCAAAGCAGAAGTTTTTTTCTGTCGTCGACAAAAGTAACTCCTGGACGTGGCTTTGCTGGCTCTCTCCATTCTTGAAGGGAGATCAGGAGTTGGTCCTTCACAAGAACTCCGCACTGACGAATGAACTTGTCCGCAATCTTCTTAGGCGCTAATGGTTCGCCATTAGGTTTGATGGCCTCGATATTGTACTTTACGCCCTCCTTCAACTTTTTGTTCGGGCCTCGTTTCCTATTGCCTGAAGATTTGCTCGATCCGGATGGCTGAAAGAAGAAAGATCGATTTGTTAATATATCTTCAAGTCATTTAAAACATGTGATGATCACCAGATGCCTGCTTATATAAATATATATACCTCGCCGGTCTTTGTTGTTTCAAGATCAACATTTTCTTCGCCATGTTCATTGTTCATGACTTCATCAATTCGGTCGTCGCGATCGAATATCATATCACCCTCCCCGGTGTTGTTTAGATATTCGGAGCCGTCATAATCTTCTTCATTCTGATCATCGTCTGGCCCGCGAGGATTGCGTATGATATTGAACAGGGCCTCTTCTCCCTCTCTGCCAGTATTGTCCGCCATAGGTTTTGTTTAACTAATCCAAAAGAAATATATTCAAATTACAATGCATGGATGCAATCTATTAATAAGGAAAAACTGAATCAATCATAGTACATAATAAGCATCATCGAATATAATCTCGAATACATCGTCTCGAATAATAGATATAATCTCAAATACATCGTCTTGAATAATAGATATAATCTCAAATACATCGTCTCGAATAATAGATATAATATCGGATACATCACTAGCTAGCTAGCTAGCAAGCTAATAAAGATCGAATACTACAGAGTAATCTAGGCCACTTGCGGTTCCTGAGGTGCGGGCAGTGGACACCCAAAGAGAAGGAACCATCACTGGATCATAGCTCGGGTGATCTCCCAAAAGAACCTGCCAGGTATTGGAGAACCTGACGTCCATAGCAGCCATGTAGCGATGGACGTGCTTGTCCTCCTCCCTGACACGGCGACGTACCACCTCCGGCGGGTCCGGCTCCCTCCGCACCGAAATTGGCCCACGCGAACGCCACCAAAGGAGATGAGGGTCGACGACGGGACCCGGGGCCGGGTTCCTCACCAAGCGTCGCGCCCCTAAAGGTAGCACCTCCCAGTGCCAGCCCGACGGAGCCCAGTCCCGGACATGGGTCCTCTGAAGCAGGACGTCGTCGCGAACGGGTCGACGACGAGGATGCGGGCCGGGCATCGTCGACAATAAATACTATATGCAGCAAAAGTAAAGTAACATTTTTTAAATGATGGATTGTGATTTCATATATGCAAATTCTAAATTTTATAACTAAAACTAACATTTCTAATATTTCTATAACTAAAACTAACATTTCTAATATTTCTATAACTAAAAAACATTTCTATATAACTAACATTTCTAATATTTCTATCTAACTAACATTTCTATAACTCAAACTAACATTTCTAATAATTCTATAACTCAAAAACAGAAAGATTGCTAACAATTCTATAACAATGTGTGTGTGTGTGTGTGTGTGTGTGTGTGTGCGGTTGACGGCCGGGGCAGGAGCTCACCGGCGAGGCATGACGACGGTGGGCGGCGATGGGGACGGGGACGGAGACGGAGACGGGGCGGCGACGACGGGGATGGGGTGGCGATGACGGGGACGGGGACGGGCCGGGAGGGGACGACGTACGGGAGGATGGGCCGGGCGGGGACGACGGGAGGATGGGGCGGGGCACGGCGACGGGGCGCGGTGCGGCGACAGGGACGGTGACGGCGATGGACGGCGACGGGGACGACGACGGACGGTGACGAGGGGCGGCGGCGACGGGGCAGAGGAGAAAGAAGCAGGGAGAGAAGAGAAACTGACAATTTTTTTGAAGTGTTTTCTTATATAGAACCCACCTTTAGTACCGGTTGGAGCCACCAACCGGTACTAAAGGTCTGTTTTGGCCAGGCAAAGCGGCGGGAACCGCACCCCCTTTAGTACCGGGTCGTGGCACCAACCGGTACTAAAGGCCCCCCCTTTAGTACCGGTTGGAGCCACGACCCGGTACTAAAGGGTGTGCGTTGCCAAGCGAGGGGCGCAAAAGTTTAGTCCCACCTTGCTAGCCGAGGGGCACTCGCACCTGCTTATAAGCCCCGCCGTCGCTGCTGTCTCAAGCTCCTCTCTTAAGCAGGCCTTCTGGGCCTACCTCTTCTGCGATGCCCTGTTGGGCCTACTGGGCTAGCGGTCCTGCATCCTGGCCCAACTAGAATTTGGGTTTCTAGTCGTATGCGGGCCGCTGTGGCCCAGTAGGTGGGCTTTTTTTCTTATTTTTTTTGCTTTATTTATTTTTGTTTTATTTATTTTAGAGTTGTTTTTTGCTGTATTTAGAGTTTGTTTGTGAATATTTTTTCTTTAGGTACAAAAAATTACAAACTTTCTGTTAGTACCGGTAGTTTACAAATTTGAATAGTTTAAATTTTGAATTATTTGAAATTTGTGTGAATCACTAGTTTGTGAATAACTTAACTTTGAAAATAGATTTTTCAGTGATTCTTTTTTTCTTATGTTTAATATCAGTGTTTTTTATCATTACATTCAATTTGGTAATGCTTAGGTTATTTAAAAAATGAAATGCCTTTGTAACGGATGAGTTTTCGTCCGAAACCCTGATACTTCGAAAGAGATTGTCCATTTTGTACACGAAGTGCATCCAGTTTTTGCGGTAACCCTCTCTACGTTTTTGCACATGCTATGTGGGTGAAATTATGATACCATGCCAACTTTCAACCTTTTCTGAGTTCATTTGAAATGCTTTTCAATTTTATGGTCATTTAGCTGAAAAAATCAGTAAATGCATGAAAGAATTTGCTTGCACATAAAATTTCTTCGCGTTTCAAATGCCAAAACACATAACTAGCTACCCTAACTATTACAGAGATTCCCTCCTGGGTGTGAAACACAGAAGAAAGTGATGATAGTGAAGCCGATCACATCCCAGATCTTTGGGTGTGAAACTTTTTCTTCGCGTGTGTCCCTTTGCGCCGTAGCCATGGAAAATCTTCATCATTTAACTGGATGCTCAGGTCAATATTCACTGTGAATGGAGCAATTTCATCAAACTTTTCATAATCTCCTAACATGTCTATCTTGTCATCCACTCCCACGATGTTTCTCTTCCCAGAAAGAACTGTGTGCCGCTTTGGCTCATCGTACGATGCATTCGCTTCCTTATCTTTTCTTTTTCTCGGCTTGATAGACATGTCCTTCACATAGAAAACCTGTGCCACATCATTGGCTAGGATGAATGGTTCATCTGCATACGCAAGATTGTTGAGATCCACTGTTGTCATTCCTTACTGCGGGTCTTCCGTTACCCTGCCCCGTGTCATATTGACCCATTTGCACCGAAACAAAGGGACCTTCAAACCACGTCGATAGTCAAGTTCCCATATGTCCTGTATATAACCATAATATGTTTCCTTTCCCGTCTTGGTTTTTGCATCAAAGCGGACACCACTTTTTTGGTTGGCGCTCTTCTTATCTTGGGCAATCGTGTAAAATGTATTACCATTTATCTCGTACCCTTTGAAAGTCATTATATTCGAAGATGGTAACTGGGACAGCAAGTACAGGTCATCTTCAATAGAGGCGTCATGCATGGTACGTGTCTGCAACCAGCTGGCGAAACTCCTGGTTTGTTCACGTGTAATCCAGTCATCTGACCGCTCCGGGTGTTTGGAGCGTAGCAAATTCTTGTGTTCATCCATATACGGAGCCACCAAGGCGGAATTCTGTAGAACTGTGTAGTGTGCTTCAGTGAGAGAATGTCCGTCCATACATATTATTTGTTCCCCTCCTAGCGTGCCTTTTCCATCCAGTCTGCCCTTATGCCGCGATTCAGGAACACCAATCGGCTTAAGGTCAGGAATAAAGTCAATACAAAACTCAATTACCTCCTCATTTTCATGGCCCTTGGAGATGCTTCCTTCTGGCCTAGCACGGTTATGAACATATTTCTTTAAGACTCCCATGAACCTCTCAAAGGGGAACATATTATGTAGAAATACAGGACCCAAAACGTTAATCTCTTCACATAGGTGAACTAGGACGTGCGTCATGATGTTGAAGAAGGATGGTGGGAACACCAACTCGAAACTGACAAGACATTGCACCAAATCATTCTCTAACCTTGGTATGATTTCTGGATCGATTACCTTCTGAGAGATTGCATTGAGGAATGCACATAGCTTCACAATGGCTAATCGAACGTTTTCCGGTAGAAGCCCCCTCAATGCAACCGGAAGCAGTTGCGTCATAATCACGTGGCAGTCATGAGACTTTAGGTTCTGGAACTTTTTCTCTGCCATGTTTATTATTCCCTTTATATTCTACGAGAAGCTAGATGGTACCTTAATACTGAGCAGGCATTCAAAGAAGATTTCCTTCTCTTCTTTGGTAAGAGCGTAGCTTGCATGACCCTGATGTATGCCGTCTTTTCCGTGCATACGTTGCTGGTCCTCCCGTGCCTCAGGTGTATCTTTTGTCTTCCCATACATGCCCAAGAAGCCAAGCAGGGTCACACAAAGATTCTTCGTCACGTGCATCACGTCGATTGCGGAGCGGACCTCCAGGTCTTTCCAATAGGGCAGGTCCCAAAATATAGATTTCTTCTTCCACATGGGTGCGCGTCCGTCAGCGTCATTCGGAACAGGTTGTCCACCAGGACCCTTTCCAAAGACCACCTTCAAATCCTTCACCATATCATGTACATCAGCACCAGTACGGTGGCGAGGCTTCGTCCGGTGATCCGCCTCACCTTTGAAATGCTTGCCTTTCTTTCTTACGGGATGCCTGCTCGGAAGAAATCGACAATGTCCCAGGTACACATTCTTCTTACAATTAGCCAAATATATACTGTCGGTATCGTCCAAACAGTGCGTGCATGCGCGGTATCCCTTGTTTGTCTGTCCTGAAAGGTTACTGAGAGCAGGCCAATCATTGATGGTCACGAACAGCAACGCCTTTAGGTCAAATTCTTCCCCCATGTGCTCATCCCACGCACGTACACCTGTTCCATTCCACAGTTGTAAGAGTTCTTCAACTAATGGCCTTAGGTACACATCAATGTCGTTGCCGGGTTTCTTAGGGCCTTGGATGAGCACTGGCATCATAATGAACATCCGCTTCATGCACAACCAAGGAGGAAGGTTATACAAACATAGAGTCACAGGCCAGGTGCTATGGTTGCTGCTCTACTCCCCAAAAGGATTAATGCCATCTGCGCTTAGACCAAACCATACGTTCCTTGCGTCATCTGCAAACTCCTTCCCGTACTTTCTTTCGATTTTTCTCCACTGTGACCCGTGAGCGGGTACTCTCAACTTTCCGTCTTTCTTACGGTCTTCTCTGTGCCATCGCATCGCCTTGGCATGCTCTTTGTTTTGGAACAAATGCTTCAACTGTGGTATTATAGGAGCATACCACATCACCTTGGCAGGAATCTTCTTCCTGGGGCGCTCGCCCTCGACATCACCAGGGTCATCGCGGCTGATCTTATAGCGCAATGCACCGTATACCGGGCAAGCGTTCAAATCCTCGTACTCACTGCGGTAGAGTATGCAATCATTAGGGCATGCATGTATCTTCTGCACCTCTAACCCTAGAGGGCAGACAGCCTTCTTTGCTTCGTACGTACTCTCGGGCAATTCATTGTCCTTTGGAAGCATATTCTTTATCATTACCAGCAACTTTCCAAATCCCTTGTCAGATACACCATTCTCTGCCTTCCATTGTAGCAATTCCAGTGTGGTGCCCAGCTTTTTCTTGTCACCTACGCAATTCGGGTACAACAATTTTTTGTGATCCTCTAACATGCGCTGCAACTTCTTCTTCTCCAAATCACTTGCGCAGTTTCTCTTTGCATCGGCAATGGCCCGACCTAGATCATCAACGGGCTCATCCGATGCCTCTTCTTTAGCTTCTTCCCGCATTGCCGGCTCAGCTTCTTCCTGCATTACCGTCTCAGCTTCTTCCCTCATTGTTGTATCATCGTATTCAGGGAACCCATGGCCAGGATAGCTGTCGTCGTCCTCTTCTTCTTCATTATCTTCCATCATAACCCCTGTTTCTCCATGCTTGGTCCAAACATTATAGTGGGGCATGAAACCGGACTCAAACAGGTGGACGTGAATGGTTCTTGACGTAGATTAATTGTGACCATTCTTACAGCCAGCACATGGACAAGGCATAAAACCATCCGCCCACTTGTTTGCCTCAGCCGCAAGCAGAAAAGTACGCACGCCATTAATGAACTCGGGAGAGCATCGGTTATCGTACATCCATTGCCGGCTCATCTTCAATACACAACACCGAAAACACCAAATTAATACAATACATAAAGTTCATACATAAAGATCATACAACACTTAAATGTAACAAACAAATAACTCTCTAGCTAAAGAATTTAAATGCAACAACAAATGCGATCAAGATCGCAACTAAGGTAACAATTGATCCAACAGCATAATGATACCAAGCCTCACTATGAATGGCATATTTTCTAATCTTTCTAATCTTCAAGCGCATTTTCTCCATCTTAATCTTGTGATCATCGACGACATCGACAACATTCAACTCCAATTCCATCTTCTCCCCCTCAATTCTTTTCAATTTTTTTCCTTCAAATCCTCGTTTTCTCTTTCAACTAAATTTAACCTCTCGACAATAGGGTCGGTTGGAATTTCTGGTTCAACTACCTCCTACATACAAATATCTATGAGAACTTGATGGGCATAATTTGTCATAAACACGAAATGCAATGACTAGTTTTAAAAGAGAATATTCCACATCCGAATCATAACCCGGACGAGGGCCGACGGGGACGGATATCAAAACCATGGCACTCTGTATAACAAACAACGTATGGGTAAGATAATTATACGAGTAACTATATATCCAAATCACACAAACATCAATTTTTTATATAAAACTTCATGAACAAGAGGCTCACCACAAGGTGGTGCCGGTGACGGGACGTTGCGAGCGATCAACGGTGGTTACGACAGAGATTTAGAAGGTACTAAGTAAACCACACCTACATATGCAAACTAAGTGTTATTTTTGACCTCAAATTGCATATAAATCAAATGCTAGCACATATATATAATTCCTCCCAAATTACTAAACTCAAAAACCAATCACTATATAAAGCATTGCACGAGCTAATCTAGCAATGAGATATGAAAGGACAAAGTTGCTAACCTTTGTGATCATTTGAATGGATGGGGGCCTTCAAATCTTGACAAATTTTGGGCAAAATGTGTGATGAGCTTGAGAGGAAGAGGGAAAAGAACAGAGATGAGAGGGGAAAGGGGAAGAACAGAGCGAGCTCGGGTGGACGAAGGGTCTATGTAGGACGACCTTTAGTACCGATTCGTGATACGACCCGGTACTAAAGGTGCTGGAGGGGCCCCGAACTGACAACATCCTGCCACCACTCACTTTAGTACCGGTTCGTGGCACGAACCGGTGCTAAAGGTTCGCCACGAACCGGTACTAATGAGAGCGGCCGGCTAGCCGTTGGAACCGACACAAATGCACACATTAGTGCCGGTTCAAATTCAAACCGACACTAATGTGCTTCACATTTGACCCTTTTTCTACTAGTGACGTAGTAGTAGGCACCTCTCGACTAGTAGTAGTCGTCGTCAACGGTGGCGTCTGGCTCCTGGGCTCCAACGTCTGGTTGCAGCAAACGGGTGTAGGAAAGGGGAAAAGGGGGAGAAAAGCAACCGTGAGTACTCATCCAAAGTACCCGCAAGCAAGGAGCTACACTACACATGTATTCATTGGTATCAAATGGAATAAGGGTATCATATGTGGACTGAATTGCAGAATGCCGGAATAAGAGGGGGATAGCTAGTCCTATCGAAGACTACGCTTCTGGTAACCTCCATCTTGCAGCAGAAGAAGAGAGTAGATGGTAAGTTCACCAAGTAGCATCGCATAGCATAGTCCTAACCGATGACCCTGCCCTCGTCACCCTGTGAGAGAGCGCTCACCGGTTGTATTTGGCACTTGGAAGGGTGTGTTTTATTAAGTATCCGGTTCTAGTTGTCATAAGATCAAGGTACAACTCCAAGTCGTCCTGTTACGGAAGATCACGACTATTCGAATAGATTAACTTCCCTGCAGGGGTGCACCACATTCCCCAACACGCTCGACCCCCTTTGTCTGGACACACTTTTCTGGGTCATGCCCAACCTCGGAAGATCAACACGTCGCAGCCCTACCTAGGCACAACAGAGAGGTCAGCACGCCAGTCTAAATCCTATGGCGCAAGGGTCTGGGCCCATCGCCCATTGCACACCTGCATGTTGCAAGGGTGGCCGGAGAGCAGACCTAGCCTCCCTTATACAAGAGCAGGCGTTCCAGTCCAACCCGGTGTGCGCCGCTCAGTCACTGACGTCACGAAGGCTTCGGCTGATACCACGACGTCGAGTGCCCATAACTGTCCCCGCATAGATGGTTAGTGCGTATAGGCCAGTGGCCAGACTCAGATCAAATACCAAGATCTCGTTAAACGTGTTATCTTGAAATAACCACGAACGCCGACCAGGGCCAGGCCCACCTCTCTCCTAGGTGGTCTCAACCTGCCCTGTCGCTTCGCCACAAAGATCCACACAGAGGGCTGTCGGGAAAGTATGTCCTTACAGCCCCCAATTCGTGAATCAACCGCGGGTACTCCTCGAGCCGACCTGTCTTTTGTCACCACAGGTATCATATATTATGTATAAGTATATACCTGTGACCACCTCCCAAGTGATCACGGCCCGATAGTATAGCATGGCAGACAGACAAGAATGTAGGGCCACTGATGATAATCTAGCATCCTATACTAAGATTTAGGATTGCAGGTAAGCTATCAATAGTTGTAGAAACAATGACATGCTATGCATTAGAATAGGATTAACGGAAAGCAGTAACATGCTACACTACTCTAATTCAAGAAGTATAGAGGAGAGTAGGCGATATCTGGTGATCAAGGGGGGGGGCTTGCCTGGTTGCTCTGGCAAGAGAGAGGGGTTGTCAACACCGTAGTCGTACTGGGTAGCAGCGGCGTCGGTCTCGATGAGAGAAGAGGGGGAAGAAACAATAAATATAATGCAAACATAAGCATGACGGTGCATGACAAGACAATGCGTTGTGCTAGGTGTGCCCTAACGCGGTAGGAGGTGATACCGACGAAGGGGGGAAACATCCGGGAAAGTATCCCCGGTGTTTTGCGTTTTCGGGCAGATGAACCGGAGGGGGAAAGTTGCGGGTTTGCTATGCTAGGGGTGTGTGGCGGACGAACGGGCTGTGTATTCAGATTCGTCTCATCGTTCTGAGCAACTTTCATGTTGAAAATAATTTAATCCGAGTTACGGATTAAAAGATATGATTTTCTAAAGATTTTATTAATTTCTGGAATTTAATTAATTATTTAATTTAATTCGAAATTGGATTTATGACATCAGCATGATGTCATGCTGACGTCAGCAGTCAACAGGGGTTGACTGGTCAACCTGAACAGTGGGTCCCACTGGTCAGTGACACATTTTAATTAAACCTATTAATTAACATAATCAGGATTAATTAGGGGGTGGCCCCACTGCCATTGACTGATTAACTAAAACAGTTAACTAGTTTAATTAGTGTAGTTAATTGATTCGTTTAATTAATCAACATTAATTAAGTTAATTAATTAATAATATTATTAATATTATTAGTTCTTTAATTTTTTTCCTTTTTATGGAAACGTTCTGGAGGCGGGGCCCTCCTGTCATAGGCCCATGGCCATAGTGGGTTCGGGGGACGGGTTGCGGGTTACGGGCGCATTTTGAGCGCCCGATAGAGTGTAGCGGGGCAAGGCCAACGCGGTGCAGCAGGGCGAGGCCAAAGGCGCACGCCGGCGGGAGGGCAGCTGCTGGCACGGGCCCGAACTAGGGCGGATCCGAGCGCGGGGCGGTGGCTGGCGACGCCGCACGGCGAGCAGCGACTAACGGCGGACAAAGGAGAAGCGCCGAAGCAGGGCAACGGTGGAGGAGGAGCAGCAGCAGACACAGCTTGCGACCGCGGTGAGCGGCGGGTCGGTGAGCAACGGCGATGCTAGGCGGCACACGGAGGAAGGTTGCGGGCGTGCGCGCGGGCGAGGCGCAGGGCGCGCTGGGGAGCAGGGGAGCAGGGGCGCGGCCATGCGCCGGGCGCGAATGGCGCGAGCACGGCGAACAAAGGAAGGCCCGGGTCGCGGGCGGCGGCATGCAGGGCGCGGGCGGGCGGCGTGTGGGGCGCGGCCGACGCGGGTGTGGGCGCGCGAGCATGCGCGCGCTTCGTTGCGGGAGGCGCGGTGAGCACGGAGTGACCGTCGTGGAGCAGGCGGAGCGGAGGACCGAGCGGCACGGTGACGACAACGGGCGAGGCCAGCGAAGCCGACAGGCGGCGCGCGCGCGGTGGCTGCCGGGGTGACGCACGGGTGAGGGGCAGGGAGAGAGGGGGAGGTGCGATGCTCACAGGGGCGGTAAGGGTTAGGCAGTGGGGGTCAAGGGCGAGGATGGGGACGCGACAGTCCGGTGGGGAAGCGGCACCGGCGAGGGAGCGTTTCGACGAGGTCTAGGCGGGGCGACGGTGGCCGCGGCGTGTGCGGTCTTCGAGGCGCGATCTTGAGCGAGGGGGAAGGGCGAGGGAGAGATGACGGGACGACACCGACGGGATTGGGCGATCGCCTGGCGATGGAGGGACGGCAGGATAGGTAGCGGGGCGCCGAGGTAGTTGCCCCGATCCAGAAGGGGATCGGGGAGTGGGGAAGTGAGGAGAGTGGGGGAGTGGGGAGTGGGGGGGGGGGTTGTGCGCTAGGGTTAGCGGGGGGAGGCCGGCCTAAGTAGGCCAATGCGAGCAGGTGGGCCGGCCGGTTCGGCGGCCAGCTGGGCCTGGCCCCATGGGGGGGGGGGCGATTGTGTTTTATTTTTGTTTTTATTTATTTATTTCCTCTTTGTGTTTTCTTTTATTGTTTTCTTTTAGTTTCTCTTTTACTTTAGTTTTACAAATTATAAAAGTAGCCCCTAAACTAGTGTTAATAAATATGCTACGACCCCAAATATTTTGGCACCTCAAATAAGGTATATTTTATTTATTATTATTTTAGATGCATTTTAAATATTTGTTTTATCGCTATTATAATTAATTTAGTGCATTGGAACATTTTATAAATAGATGTTTTCTCCACCAATATTACTTATTATTTATTTGTCACATTTCGAACAATTTAGTTTTGACATTTGGAAACTTTAATCATTTGACTTGATTGTTGATTTGAATTTGAACCGGCTTCAAATCAACGCGAGTTTATCAACGGTAACCGAGGTGACGTGGCATCATTAGCGATGGTTCACTGTAGCTTAATTATCCGGGCGTCACAAGAGGGAAGATGCATGAGGGAGAGAGAGACAGAGGAAAGGAGAAGGACGGGACGGTAACAGAGGAGAGGGCCGGCTCCGCAGGGTGCCGCGTCGCCTCGTCGGTGCGGAGCGAGTTGGCGAGGACCTCGTTCATGGTCGGCACGTCGCCGGTGGAGAGGGACACCACCTCCATGGTCGGTGACGGGTGTAGGTGTGCTGGGCGTCATAGAATCCTGCCTTAGGTCGCTGGGATTGGGCGCCGGAGGTGGCGGTGGGAAGTTGGATCTGGGAGTGGGGAGAGGGGTGAGGATCTGAGGTGGGGAGGGGAGGTGTGGCGGAGGTGGGTCACGGTGAGGGGACTGGTCGGTGGTGGAGGTGGGTGGTGGCGGGGGATGGGTGGGTGGCAGCGGGGGATGGGTGGGTGGGTATGGCGGCGAGGGGAGGGGAAGGGAGAGCGCTAGGGTTCGCTGCTAGTGCAGGGGAGAGAGAGCGAGATGAGCGAGAGAGGGGAAAGTTCCAGAGGGGTGGGCGGGTTGGTGAGGGAGGGACGCTGGATCGAGGGACTGAAGGAGAGTCTCGACGACTCAGATCGAATAAAGTGGGGAGTGATCCGTGGGCTGCTTCCTGATTGGTTCAAAACATGAGGCATTTATTAAAATTATCTCTTAGTGCTAAAAATAGGGGGTTTCATGAAACAGAAACCAAAATTATTTTGCAAAATCGCATCACTAAAAATTTCAATTAATTTAGACCACATTTTATGGATGATCATCAATTTGTATGCATTTCCAATCCTACTAGCTACTTTTGGCCATTTAAACAAATTTTCGCCGATTTAGTTGGAATAGGGTCAAATTTGTACTGCAGTTGCCTTATAGTTTAGTATTTATTTTTTACAAAAATCATTTTTAGGTACAAAAGTATCTATTTAATTAGAGAAACGCCAAAAAGATTCTAAGATTCAATCACTAGATAGGAACGGTTATGCCCGCCATTTTGACCGCATTTTGGAACGGGCATAAATAATTCAAAAAAATCAAAAAATTTAAAAACCAAACATGAGGCATTTATTAAAATTATCTCTTAGTGCTAAAAATAGGGGGTTTCGTGAAACAGCTACCAAAATTATTTTGCAAAATGACATCACTAAAAACTTCAATTAATTTAGACCACATTTTATGGATGATCACCAATTTGTATGCATTTCCAATCCTACTAGCTACTTTTGGTCATTTAAACAAATTTTCGCCGATTCAGTTGGAACCGGGTCAAATTTGTACTGCAGTTGCCTTATAGTTTAGTATTTATTTTTGACAAAAAAATCATTTTAGGTACAAAAGTATCTATTTAATCAGAGAAACGCCAAAAAGATTCTAAGATTCAATCACTAGCTAGGAACGGTTATGCCCGCCGTTTTGACCGCATTTTGAAACGGGCATAAATAATTCTAAGATTCATGGTTTTCAAGCCAAATGGTCAATCTTATGGCGACATTCATGGCATAGTTTGTTCAAATGATCTCATATTATGCACAAGGGTGATCTTGGAATTCCAAACAATGTTGCCTAAGGAAGTTTTCATTTTCTTTAGACGAAAAAATCATTTTCCATTTTCTGAGTGCCCAAAATGAGTTTTTTTGTGAAGGACCTACCAAATAATTGTTGCAAAATTGGACCAACTCAATTTTATAAAATACCAGGCAATATTTAATTCACAATTGACCAAATGGTTGGGCGTCAAAAGATTCGATCCACCTCGGGTGAAAAAGACAAATTTCCGCCGATTGAGTTGAAAGCGGGTCAAATTTGAACTGCAGCTGCTTCATAGGTTGCTCTTTATATTTTCCAAAAATCATTTCTAGGTACATAAGTATCTATTTAATCAGAGAAACATCAAAAAAATTCCAAGATTCAACCACTAGCTATGAACGGTCAAGCCCGCCGGTTTGACCGTATTTTCAAACGGGCATAAAAAATTCAAAAAAACTCAAAAAAATGGAAAACCTTCGCATTGTGTCATTACATGTGACCAAGTTACCAGAAAAAATAATAAACTTGTAATACGATGATTATTTTAAAAAAGTGTTCTCAGAAATGAGCTATCATGTGTGAAGATTGATGGCTTTCAAGTCAAATGGTCAATCTTATGGCCACATTCATGGCATAGTTTGTTCAAATGATCTCATATTGTGTAAAAAGGTGCATCTTGGAATGACAAACAATGTTGGCTAAGGAAGTTATCATTTTCTTTGGATGAAAAATTCATTTTCCATTTTTTGAATGCCCAAAATGAGTTTTTTTGTGAAGGAGCTACCTTATATTTGTTCCAAAATTGGACCAAATCAATTTTCTAAAATATTAGGCCATAATTAATGCATAATTTAAAAAATGGTTGGGTGTCAAAAGTTTTGATCCACCACTTGTGAAAAAGACAAATTTCTACCGATTTAGCAGGAAGCGGGTCAATTTTGAACTGGATCTACCTTATAGTTTGCTCTTTATTTTTTACAAAAATCATTTCTCGATATATAAGTATCTATTTAATCAGAAATACATGGTTTTGTGGTGATAAATCGAGGTTTGGATGGTGGACAAGGTCCCCAACTCTAGAGCGCGTAAACTCGCATGCCCGCCGCGTGGTCACCGCGTGACCGTGGTGTTGCCATGTGTTCTGGGCGGCCTAGGCATGTCTAGGGGTTGGGTACTCCCCAGGTAGGTGCTAGGAAGAAAATTACAACATTAGATTCTCACGAGGAGACCGAACTATGCTCACATATAAATTAGCAGCCAAGTGTTTGATTAGCGATACGAGAAATGCACGTGGCCAATGGGCGTGAGTTTTGGCTGAGGATGATCATCTACTAAGAAGACTGTCTTCACAATTTTTTAGCTCAAAAGGAGGATCCTAGGTGGTACTTGCTTTGCAAAGTACCACACTGGAAAGAAATATGAATGTTGAAGCTGAGCTAAAAATAATGAATGGTTTGAGCTACAATTTGGTGGGGGTGGTTATTTGGGCATAGGAAAGCACTGTAGAAAATTGATACCATTTGGACATGCCAAAGTGGTACTTCCTTCACAATGCTATTCCTTGGACAGAAACTTGGGAAAATTAGTGAGAGAAATTGGATAAATGAAATGAGCTCAAATTTGGTGTAGGTAAGTTACATAGGTATGGTCATGCCCCGGTAAATTTTCAGATCATTTGGGTAAGCCTAGCTAGCACTTACTTCACAAAGCTTCTCTCGAGATAGAAACTTTGGAAATTTCCTGAGAAAGATTTACTAGGAAAATGGAGCTGAATATTATCATGTGGCAATGATTTGGGTATGGAAGAGTTCCCAAAAAGTTTGAGGGTAATAGGAGGGATCTGGATAACACTTGCTTTGCAATGTGCCAATCTGGCCATAAAATATAAATTGAACC
Source organism: Triticum aestivum (assembly GCF_018294505.1). Taxonomy (NCBI): domain Eukaryota; kingdom Viridiplantae; phylum Streptophyta; class Magnoliopsida; order Poales; family Poaceae; genus Triticum; species Triticum aestivum. Next base: position 685,925,758 of record NC_057812.1, read on the forward strand.
TAGGCTCACATAGATGATTTGACTGAGCTGCAATTTGGAGGAGGGTGATAATTTGGGCATATGAAGTAACTTTATAAATTTCATGTCATTTGGATATATAAAAATGGCACTTCCTTCACAATGCTTCTAGGTGGAAAAAAACTTTGCAAATTTGCCGCGGAAGATTTACTGGGCAAATGGAGCTGAATTTTGTCACGAGGAAATGATTTGGATAGGAAAGAGTGCCCAAAAATTTGGAGGGCAATCAATAATATATAAATAGCACTTTTTTCACAAAGTATTATTGTGAAGCGAATAGGAAAATGAATATTGTTGAATTATTTTTGAACTAGGCAAGGAAGGATTTTTACATATTTGACGAAGATACGACCCAAAGAATTTATGAGATTTGTTGGGAAATTTTGGGAATAACGGAAACATAGGTTGCTTCACAACTTAGGGCAAAAATTGACACATGGACATGACACATAAGCAAAACCGATGAGGTGGCGCCTATTGTGATCATCTAGAAATAAGGAAGCAGACCAGTGTTGTCTGCTTTATGACCATTTCGTGTAAGGAAATAATGACCTTTCTGACCAAAATGGTCGATATAGTTGAGGGGTTGGAGGCCCCCGAACAACTTTTGACCAATTGATCTCAAATGGTCGTAGATCTATGACCAATTCTTCCAGGGTCACTCACAGAAGGTCACTAGTTGACATATTTCTTGTAGTGTTAGTGATCCAAGATCACATTGAGTCCATAGGAAAAGCCAATACTATTAAAAGAGGATGAGGTGTTGCTTAATGAGTTACTTGCTCAAAATGCTTAGTGATATGCTCCAAAACCCTCAACTACTTTCTCACTTCCACACATGTCCCAAACCAAAAGTCAAACTCGGCCCCACCGAAATTTCCTACCCGGCGCCACCGAGTTCACTTGACATAGCCACTGCCACAAACCCTAGTCATTTCGGTCTCACCGATAGGGATCTTAGTCTCACTGAGATGGGATTGCAAACTCTCGGTTTCCCTTCGTAACGTTTCGGTCCAACCGAGATGAGCGATCGGTCCCACCGATATTGCAATGCAAATTCTCTGTTTCCCCTTCGTAATGTTTCGGTCTAACCGAGATGAGCGAATCGGTCCCACCGAGTTTGCCTGACCAACTCTCTGTTTGCCTATTACCAAAATCAGCCCCACCGAGTTTGTGTAATCAGTCTCACCGAGATTACATTATGCCCTAACCCTAATGGAATTGGTCCCACCGAGTTGACATGTCGGTCCCACCGAAAATCCTAACGTTCATATTTTGAACTAAATCGGTCTGACCGAGTTTCAAGATTCGGTCCCACTGAGTTTGGTGATTTGTGTGTAACGGTTAGATTTTGTATGGAGGCTATATATACCCCCACCCACTCTTCATTCAAGGAGAGAGCCATGAGAACATGCCTACACTTCCAACATACATTTTCTGAGAGAGAACCACCTACACTTGTGTTGAGGTCAAGATATTCCATTCCAACCATACAAATCTTGATCTCTAGCCTTCCCCAAGTTTCTTTCCACTCAAACCCTCTTTCCACCAAATCCAATCCTATGAGAGAGAGAGCTGAGTGTTGGGGAGACTATCATTTGAAGCACAAGAGCAAGGAGTTCATCATCAACACACCATCTATTACCTTTTGGAGAGTGGTGTCTCCTAGATTGGTTAGGTGTCACCTGGGAGCCTCCGTCAAGATTGTGGAGTTGAACCAAGGAGTTTGTACGGGCAAGGACATTGCCTACTTCATGAAGATCTACCCTAGTGATGCAAGTCCTTCGTGGACGATGGCCATGGTGGGATAGACAAGGTTGCTTCTTCGTGGACCCTTCATGGGTGGAGCCCTCCGTGGACTCACGCAACCGTTACCCTTCGTGGGTAGTCTCCATCGACGTGGATGTACGATAGCACCACCTATCAGAACCATGCCAAAAATCTCCATGTCTACATTGCGTTTGCTCCCTTCAAACTCCTCCCTTTATCTTCATATGCAATTTTTTACATTCCGCTGCTATACTCTTACAATTGCATGTGTAGGTTGATTACTTGACTTGTGCTAAGTTGTTAAAAGCTACCAAGAATTAAAATTTGGAAAAGGCTAGATTTTTATTTGGTCAAGTAGTCTAATCACCCCCTCTAGACATACTTTCGATCCTACAAGTGGTATTAGAGCTTTGGTCTCCATTTTCTTTGATTTCCATAGCTTTTGGTGATCATAGCCTTGGTTTCACAACCTAGGAGAGTATGGAATGTAGCGAGGGAAATTACCACCGTAGAGGTCCTTACTTTGTTGGTACTAATTTTGCTAGTTGGAAGCATAAGATGAAAATGCATATTCTTGGACATAACCCCGCCGTTTGGGCTATTGTGTGTATTGGCTTGCAAGGTGAATTCTTTGATGGGAGAGAACCGAATGACTACCGTGGAAGAGTTGAAGATGTTGCAATACAATGCTCAAGCTTGTGATATTCTCTTCAACGGATTGTCCCCCGAAGAACTCAACAAAATCAGCCGTCTTGAGAATACAAAGTAAATTTGGGATACTTTGATTGATATGCACGAGGGTACCGACTCCGTCAAGGAATTCAAATTAGATGTGCTTCAAAGTCAACTTGACAAGTTCAAAATGAAGGATGGTGAAGGTGTTGCTGAAATGTACTCTAGGCTTGCTCTCATCACAAATGAGATTGCCGGCTTATGAAGTGAAGAGATGACCGATAGATTCATCATCAAGAAGATCCTAAGAGCCTTGGATGGAAAATATGATACCGTGTGCACATTGATCCAAATGATGCCCAATTACAAAGATCTCAAGCCAACGGAAGTCATTGGAAGAATTGTTGCTCATGAGATGTCACTTAAGGATAAGGAAGAGCTCCGCAACAAGTCAAGTGGTGCTTACAAAGCCTCATGTGATGCTCCCACATCATCAAGTGAGAAACAAACCTTCAATGAAGAATTGAGCCTAATGGTGAAGAACTTCAACACGTTCTACAAGAGTAGAAGCAAGGAAAGAAGTTCCAAGTCAAGGTCCTACAATGACAAAAGATCTTCAAGTCGTGAACATAACTGCTACAATTGTGGAAGACCCGGACACTACTCCAATGAATGTACAACTCCCTACAAAAGAAGAGAAGGTTCTCCCAAAAGAAGAAGTAGGAGAGAAGAATCACCACCAAGAGAGGGAAGGAGTAGAGATGACCGTTATGAACGAAGAACATCACGGAGAAGCAAGGATTCAGAAAGGAAGGACAAATCATCAAGGAGATACACAAAACAAAGACATCAAGCTCATGTTGGTGAATGGGTATACAGCTCCGACTCCGACAATTACTCTGAGAGAAGTTATCACTCCGACTCTGAATATAGTCAAGATGAAGGTGTTGCCAGTCTAGCACTTGTGTCAACCAACTGCTACGACATATTTGAGTCACCAAATGAAGGAATTGGAAGATGCTTCATGGCTAAAGGCCCAAAGGTATCACACCCCGAGTATGTTGATTTCAATAGTGATGAAGATGATTTGCTAGGTGATGATGATTTACTTGTTGACAACTCTAGTTATGAAAACTATGATGAACTTGCTATTAATCATGCTAATCAAGATAAAACAAATGACAATGATAAGAAGGAGATTGAGCGTCTTACTAAAGAACTAAACACTCTTAAGTTATCTCATGAAACTACCTTGGAAGATCATCGAGAACTTTTAAAGACTCATGAGAAGCTACGCTTTGAAAAGCTCAACCTTGAGCAAGAGCATGAGTTCTTAAAGGTAATCAATGATGATCTTCACAAGAAAAGTTCTTCTTACATTGCCAAGCATTTACTCTTGTCTACTTACATGCCACAAGTTAAAACTAGCAACAAGTACAAGAAAGATTCTTCTTCTAGTAGTAACAATAATCATGCTAAATCCAATGATGTTCCTTCTAGTAGTTCTCTTGATTCCACTAATGATTCTCTTAGCCAAGTTACACTTGAGCAAGAAAATAGCTTATTGAAGGGAATTATAGAGAAAGGTGTTTACAAGAGTCTTGCCGGAAGTAAGCAATTTGAGGAAATCGTACGCAAGCAAGGAAGACACCGGAAGAATCAAGGTGTTGGTTTTGAATGAAAGTTCAATGCCAATGGAGTTGAGTGGGAAGAAGATCAATACCCCAAGACGAAGTTTGTTCCACAACAAGAGAAGTATGATCATACTTCTTTCCAAGGAACACAACCTCAAGATGATCTTCCACCACAAGACCACAAGCTAAAGGGCAAGGACAAGCTTCAAGAGGAGATTGATGCATTTGAAGAAGCCCCTAAGGCATTGGTCAAGTGGGTTCCCAAGACTACATCAAGTTCTACTTCATCAAGTATGACTACAACTCCAAGGATTCTCATCAAGATGATGTGGATCCCGAAGAAGAAGAACTAGAGAGTTCTTGAGGGTGACTCCGCCAACATACCTCACTCATATCATTTTGGCAAGGACAAGTGCAAACAACTTCCATATCTTGCACTAGTTCAAGGAGTCACAAACCCTCTTGTTGGTAAGACAAGGGACAAGGTAACCTAATGCATTCATGGACAACATCCCATGTGAATATCACTCTATGTCTATGGATACCCTTGTTTGTTCCTTGTGGGACTTGATACGTCTCCGTGGTATCTACTTTTCCAAACACTTTTGCCCTTGTTTTGGACTCTAAGTTGTATGATTTGAATGGAATTAACACAGACTGACGCTGTTTTCAGCAGAATTACCATGGTGTTGTTTTATGTGCAGAAAACAAATATTCTCGGAATGACCTGAAACTCCACGGAACATCTTAGAAAAAACAATAAAAAAATCCTCGCCAAAGATGAAGACCAGGGGGCCCATACCCCGTCCACGAGGGTGGGGGGCGCCCCCCCTCTAGGGCGCGCCCCCTACCTCATGGGCCCCCTGGATGCCCTCCGACACCAACTCCAACTCTATATATTTGCTTTCGGAGAGAAAAAAAATCAGAGAGAAGAAATCATCGCGTTTTACGATATGGAGCCGCCGCCAAGCCCTAAAACCTCTCCGGAGGGCTGATCTGGAGTCCGTTCGGGGCTCCGGAGAGGGGGATTCGTCGCCGTCGTCATCATCAACCATCCTCCATCACCAATTTCATGATGCTCACTGCCGTGCGTGAGTAATTCCATCGTAGGCTTGCTGGACGGTGATGGGTTGGATGAGATTTATCATGTAATCGAGTTAGTTTTGTTAGGGTTTGATCCCTAGTATCCGCTATGTTCTGAGATTGATGTTGCTATGACTTTGCTATGCTTAATGCTTGTCACTAGGGCCCGAGTGCCATGATTTTAGATCTGAACCTATTATGTTTTCATGAATATATGTGAGTTCTTGATCCTATCTTGCAAGTCTATAGTCACCTACTATGTGTTATGATCTGGCAACCCTGAAGTGACAATAATCGGGACCACTCCCGGTGATGACCATAGTTTGAGGAGTTCATGTATTCACTATGTGCTAATGCTTTGTTCCGGTTCCCTATTAAAAGGAGGCCTTAATATCCCTTAGTTTCCAATAGGACCCTGCTGCCACGGGAGGGTAGGACAAAAGATGCCATGCAAGTTCTTTTCCATAAGCACATATGACTATATACGGAATACATGCTTACATTATATTGATGAATTGGAGCTAGTTCTGTGTCACCCTATGTTATGACTGATACATGATGAACTGCATCTGGCATAATTATCCATCACTGATCCGGTGCCTACGAGTTTTCCATATACTGGTTCTCGCTTATTTACATTCCCGCTGCTACTGTTACAATCACTACAAAATACCAAAAACATTACTTTTGCTGTCTTTACTTTTGTTGCCGCTACCACCACTATCATATTACTTTGCTACTAAAAACTTTGCTGCAGATACTGAGTTTCCAGGTGTGGTTGAATTGACAACTCAGCTGCTAATACTTGAGAATATTCTTTGGCTCCCCTTGTGTCGAATCAATAAATTTGGGTTGAATACTCTACCCTCGAAAGCTGTTGCGATCTCCTATACTTGTGGGTTATCAAGACCAATTTCTGGCGCCCTTGCCGGGGAGAATAGCTCTATTCTTTGAGTCACTTGGGATTTATATCTGCTGGACACTATGAAGAACTTGAAAGACGCTAAGACAACAATTTATCCCTCAACTACGAGGGGAGGTAAGGAACTGCCATCTAGCTCTGCACTTGATTCACCTTCTGTTATGAGTAGGCTAGCGACACCTAAACCTGCTTCTGCTATTTGTTCTGATATGTCGCATGTTATTGATGATACCACTTCTGCTATGCATGATATTTACGATGAAACTGCTTCTATGCCCGATACTACTATGCCCCTTGGTAAATTTGTTGATGAACAAATTGCTAGGGCTAGAGAAAAAGAAATTATTGAATCTGAATACGATGATGATAGTGATGATGAAAATATGCCTGTTATTCCTGAGGGCTATCTTTTTTATATGGAATCTTTTGCGGCTATTTTAGCTTGCAGGGATAGATATGAGCTTAAGAGTGAGCGAGTCCTGGATTAGGGGGTGTCCGGATAGCCGGACTATACCTTCGGCCGGACTCCTGGACTATGAAGATACAAGATTGAAGACTTCGTCCCGTGTCCGGAAGGGACTTTCCTTGGCGTGGAAGGCAAGATTGGCGATATGGATATGTAGATCTCCTACCATTGTAACCGACTCTATGTAACCCTAGCCCTCTTCGGTGTCTATATAAACCGGAGAGTTTTAGTCCGTAGGACAAACAACAATCATACCATAGGATAGCTTCTAGGGTTTAGCCTCTCTGATCTCGTGGTAGATCTACTCTTGTACTACCCATATCATAAATATTAATCAAGCAGGACGTAGGGTTTTACCTCCATCAAGAGGGCCCGAACCTGGGTAAAACATCGTGTCCCCTGCCTCCTGTTACCATCCGACCTAGACGCACAGTTCGGGACCCCCTACCCGAGATCCGCCGGTTTTAACACCGACATTGGTGCTTTCATTGAGAGTTCCTCTGTGCCAGCGCCATCAGGAAGGATGCCTCATCCCGTCTTTAAAGACGGCACCATTGCTAAGGGAGCTTTGGCTGTCGGCCAAACACTCCGGCTAGGCGGTTTCCTTATGACCGCTTGTTCGGCTGCTGCGCCGATGATGACCTCTCGGGTCATCGAAAGCAATCTTCACGTCAGCTCGGAATTCGCCGAGCAGCTAGATCCAATGGAGCTCTCTTCCCGAGCTCTTGGATCGCTTCGCCGCCTTGGGAGTCGCTACGGATTACGACCAGATTGGGTCTAAACCCGATCTGAGAGAGATTAACTCCCCCAGGTCACCCATCACGTTTCCATGGTTGAGGGACAGTGCGGCGACCCTTCATCTATCTTAAGGACTAGATATCTCCGGATTCCCGATACCTCCAAGTCGGATACCCACGGAGGGGAGGACATCACCCAAGACCTGAACTTAAAGTTAGGTGATGGGCTAGATTCATTGGACAGCATCCAAGAATCCAAACTTCCGAGTTCGGAAACTCCTTGGCCCCTGGGTCTCAGATTGGGTGAGGTTTCGGATTTGATTCCGCCCACCCACCCGTACATAAGCGATCTATCCCAAATTAGGCAAGAGCCCAAAGAAACAGTACATCATTACTGGGCCAGATTCCTCCTGGTTATGAACAGGATAAAGGACTGCCGCGAGGAAGACGCAATTTTATTCTTCTGCAATAATTGCACGGACAAGGGAATCCTCAACGCCATAAGTCGCCGTGATATTACACACTTCGCTGACTTGGCGTCCATAGTACGAAAGTACTGTGCGATGGAAAGCGCTTGGAAAACCTAAATAAAATTTTGGGACAATCCGGCCCTGAATACAAACCCAGTCCGAAACAAAAGGGTGCATCATTGCCAGACACCCGGGTCTAATACCAAAAAGAAAAATCCCTCTACAGGGCACAGAACCGTACTGGAAGGATGGCTTAATGGACCCTGTAAAATCCACAGTCCAGAGGGCGCCACACCAACTCACAGCCTCAGAGCATGTTGGATACTCCGGCAGGTGGCAAAAATTGGCGAAGATCTTCTAATTCCAGAAGCCACAGAAAGCCACCCCAGAGAAACCAGTACGGTATTAACAGTCTTCGAGACTTTCGCATCAAATAATATGCGAAAAAGAACACTCCGCGGCCTTGCCAAAGTCTACCAAGTAGCAACAATAAACCCATGGAGTGACACGGCTATTACTTTTAACGCCAGTGATGAACCTAAATTCCGAACAGCCCGAGCACCAGCCGCATTGGTCCTCAGTCCAATAGTGGACGGCTTTCATCTTACCAAGGTACTCATGGATGGTGGCAGTGGATTGAACCTCATTTATGAGGAAACCCTTCAAAAAATGGAAATAGACTGGAACCGCATTGAGCGAAGCAGCATAACCTTTAGAGGAATAATCCCCAGTCGGGAAGCGCGCTGTATAGGAAAAATCACACTAGATGTGGTGTTCGGCACGCTGGATAATTACAGGTCTGAAGAGGTCATGTTCCAGGTGGCCCCGTTCAGTAGCGGATATCACGCTCTGCTAGGGTGAGAAGCGTTTACAGTTTTCCAAGCAATACCCCATTACGGGTACATGAAGCTCAAGATGCCCGGGCCTAACGGAATCATCACTCTCGTTAGTGATCCGGACATAGCACTCCGCGCCGAAAACAAGACAGCCGCACTGGCCCTCGAGGCGCTATCCAAAGCCCTAGCGGCTGAGGAACTGACTGCGCTGCGCTCCTCGGTAAATAGGGACGATGTGATACTAGATAAAAGATCCAAGTCCACCTCCTTTAAACCGGCGGACGAAATAGTCAAATTCAGGTCCATCCAACGGACCCCAATAAAACAGCTTCCAGCGGGGCACAGTTAAACCCTGATGTGGACGCCGCACTGCGAGAGTTCCTACGAGAGAACTGGGACATTTTCTCCTGGCACCCTTCAGACATGCCAGGAATCCCACGCAGGCTGGCTGAACACAACTTAAATATCCTAAAAGGATTCAAGCCAGTCAAACAGGCTCTTCGGCGTTTTTCCGAACCTAAGAGATAGGCCATGGGAGAGGAACTAGCTAAGCTATTGGAGGCCGGATTCATCAAAGACATAAAACATCCGGACTGGCTAGCAAACCTGGTGATGGTACCAAAGAAGGACAAATCCTGGCGCCTGTGCGTTGATTTCAAATACATTAACAAGGCTTGCCCAAAGGATCCCTTCCCTCTCCCCCGCATCGATCAAATTATCGACGCTACCGCAGGACACGATTCGTTGTGTTTCCTCGACACATACTCCGGCTACCATCAAATAAAGATGGCAGAGTCAGACCAAGCCGCAACGGCATTCATCACACCATACGGCCCATTCTGCTTCAACACAATGCCCTTCGGGCTCAAAACCCCCGGCGCAACATATCAGCGCATGATTCAGACATGTCTGGCAAACCAGATCGGCAAAACAGTGGAGGCATACGTAGATGATGTGGTCGTTAAAACAAGACATGTCGAATCTCTAGTAGACGACTTGAGGCTAACATTCGATAACCTCCGAACATACGACATCAAGCTCAACCCGGAAAAATGCGTTTTCGGCGTTCCAGCCGGAAAGCTCTTGGGCTTCATTGTATCCGGTAGAGGAATTGAAGCAAATCCAGCCAAGATCCGAGCTCTGTCACAATTGGATATCCCGAAGGACCTCAAACAAATACAAAAATTAACCAGATGCGTGGCGGCTCTAAGCCGCTTTATCTCCCGCCTAGGAGAAAATGCACTACCCCTTTACCGCCTCCTTCGGCGCACCGAACACTTCGAGTGGACGGATGTAGCCACGGCCGGACTCGACGAAATAAAAGCCATATTGGCAACAAACCCAGTCCTGGCCACGCCAAACATTGGCGAACCAATTCTATTATAAATTGCAGCAACCCATCGGGTTGTAAGCGCAGTGCTCGTCGTCGAACGAGAAACGAACGGACACAAATTCCCCCTTCAAAAGCCGGTCTATTACGTGTCCACTGTCCTTACTCCGTGCAAGTCACGGTACCCGCATTATCAAAAGATTCCGTACACGGTATTTATGGCATCCCGGAAGCTGCGACACTACTTTCAAGAGTGTTCAATAACAGTAGCCTCGGAAGTGCCACTTAACAATATTATAAACAACCGCGACGCAATGGGCCGGATTGCAAAATGGGCCATTGAGCTCCTCCCATTTGACATAACTTACAAGCCATGGCCAGCTATCAAGTCGCAAGTTTTGGCCGACTTCGTCGCAGAATGGACGGAGGCCGAACTCTCTAAAGAGTACGGCACATATTAAAACTGGGTCATGCACTTCGACGGCTCCAAAATGTTGGCCGGTCTAGGGGCTGGCATCGTTTTGACGTCCCCCACAGGAGACATAGTTCAATACGTACTCCAGATAATGTACACAGACTCCAACAATGCAGCCGAATATGAGGCCCTTTTACATGGTCTCCGGATGGCAGTATCCATGGGCATTCAACATCTAGAGGTGCGCGGGGACTCGAACCTCGCAATATCCCAAATAAACGGAGACTTTGATGCCAAAGATCCAAAAATGGCAGCTTATCGCAGTGCCGTCCTAAAAATGTTGGCTCGGTTCGAAGGGCTCGAATTTCACCATATAGACCAGGAAAATAATCAGGCGGCAGATGTCCTGGCACGCATCGGCGCAAAACGCGATGTAGTCCCCCCAACATCTTCCTAGAAAGGCTGTTCAAGCCATCCGTAGTATGGGAAGGGGAACCTGGCAATAACAGCCCGGACCCAACCGCACTGCCCGACACCGAACACTCTGACACAATTGGAGGCTCTGCCAATGAAATAACACCTTCAACCCACGGAATAATGGCCGTCATCACCCCGTGGATAGAACAATTCCTCGCCTACCTTACCAGGCAGGAACTCCCTGAGGACCAAAATGGGGCACGCTACATAGTGCGGCGATCTAAAGCCTATAAAGTCCATGAGGGAGAGCTTTATAAGAAAAGCACTACCGGAGTCCTTCAAAGGTGCATCTCCGAAGAGGAAGGGCGGAACCTCCTGGCTGAAATTCATGCCGGACTCGGCGGACATCACGCTGCAGCTCGGTCCCTTGTAAGCAAGGCCTTCCGTACAGGCTTTTATTGGCCGACGGCCCGGGCAGACGCCCAGGACTTAGTCCAACGATGCGTCGGTTGCCAGCTTTTTGCAAACCAAAGCCATATGCCACCCACCGCCCTCCAAACTATCCCCATCACTTGGCCCTTCGCGGTCTGGGGGCTTGACATGGTTGGACCCCTTAAAGGCGGAACCCACAAGAAAAAAATACTTACTGGTCATGGTGGATAAGTTCACCAAATGGATAGAAGCCAAGCCTGTTAAGACGGCCGAATCCGGACCGGTGATAGACTTTATATCCGGGGTTGTACACCGTTACGGCGTCCCCCACAGCATCATCACTGATAACGACACGAACTTTACGGCCGATGAGGTAAAACTCTGGTGCAAAAACATGGGCATCAAGCTCGATTATGCTTCCGTCTATCACCCACAAACCAACGGCCAGGTCGAACGTGCAAATGGTCTTATCATGAGCGGCATCAAACCCAGATTAGTGCGGTCCCTTAAGGAATCTAATACGCACTGGGTAGAGGAGCTCGACTCCGTACTCTGGGGGCTGCGGACCACGCCGAATCGCACCACCGGATACACACCATTCTTCATGGTGTACGGCGCAGAGGCAGTTTTGCCCTGCGACATAATTCATGACTCACCTCGAGTGCGCATGTACGAAGAAAGAGAAGCCGAGCTCGATCGGCAGGACAGTTTGGACGCCTTGGAGGAAGAGCGTGACGTGGCAAAAGCCCGTTCCGCATTCTATCAACAGCAGGCTCGAAGATACCAAAGCAGAGAAGTACGGGCCAAAAATTACAACGTTGGCGAATTAGTTCTACGCCTGCCGGACAAGAAAAAGGACAAACTCAAGCCCAAGTGGGAAGGTCCCTTCATAATTGACCAAGTCCTGACTGGTGGAGCGTACCGCCTGCGAGATGCATCGGATAACCGACTCAAGCCGAACCCATGGAACGCAGCCCGTCTCCGAAGATTCTATGCCTAGCGCCGGACTCTGTGTTCGTCTCCTTCCTCTGTCCATTTTTTATATACTTTCTGTCTTACATTTCTCTCCTTCTCCTCTCTCTCTCTTATAGCCTTTATAGGCTCATAAAGTGACGTGCTATCCGCGCTCATTAAACCTGGGGGCTTCTTTAAACAGAAGCTTATTTATACGGGCTTCATGCCCAACACATGTGTCACACTTCCGCATGTACCTTTTATTCACCATTATATGCATCGATATGACTTAAGTTTTGGCCAAGCTGGGTTGCCTGGCTCCTGTGCTTACCCCTCCGTTCCCGATTGTTCGGCTAGGTGGTAAAGGGAGCACCTCTGCGATTGTTACTGCCGGGTCAGCCGGATGTGTACCTCAGACTGGGTGAAGCCGAAAGCTAGCGTTCTTAAGGGAATATTCGGTCGGTGAACTAAAGATGATCTTTTTTTCACTTATTTATCTATACGCCCCCAGATGTTTTTCCCGCGTCTCTTTTCGCAAAATGGACATGCACTTTAGGGCATGCCTCCCAGGGAAAGGAACCCCTAACGGAACTATTCTCCCTGGAAGATGTTTCTTACTAACCATGTAATATAACATAACTAGTTGGGCACTTGTCTGTTCAAGCACTAATGACCCCTACGCCTGGTCTCCATGCATACCCCGGTTCTTATATAACCGCGAGGGTATTCGGACACACTCCGGACCGTCAGGTCCCGAGGTTGAAGCGAAAAGGTCGGCCATGACAAACGATCTACAATCCGGCTAGAAGGCATTACACATGTCAATTAAAATTACATAGTCAATCTGACTGATTGTATTCCTCTTCAATACCATCTAACAGGCTGTCTAGTTTACAGTCCTGTTGGGAATACTTTGTGGCCAACTCTACTTGGCCGTATACTAAGCTCACAGGGATCTCCTTCCCATCGGGCCCTACGGGTCCGACCTCGGCCATGTGGTTTGGGTCAGCCTTCGTGTACCGCGTCTTCACCATGGCCCAGGCCTCCCTGGCGCCTTGACGGCAGGCCGACATCTTCCACAATCGGAAGCGCCGCCGCGCTCCCTTCAGCTTCTCTACAAGCTCTCCAAGGCCTTCGGGCATGGAGACGGATGGCCACAAGGCCTGGGCGACACCTTGCATCACCTGCCGAACTCGCTCGTGCAGTTGTGAGAGCTCGGGAAGAAGGTCACCCGTAGAACCGGGCATTTCCTCTGCAGGACGACCTGTTAGCATACCTACAGACATTACTCTGTTAGTCGACTTCCTCGCCGAACTCTTTTTTTAAAGTTCGTTTAAGCACTTACTATATATGCCGCGTCGAAGCCACTGATTCTCCTTCACGGAGTCCAACAGCTGGGCACGAACATCCTTCAGTTCAACGCCCAACTTGGTGTTGGCATCTTGGAGATCGTTCTTCTCCTTCCTCACCTTTGTCAGCACGCTCTCACCAGCCTTTAGCTGGCATCGGAGTTGTTGCACTTCCGGATTTAATCCGGCGCCATCTGCAATTTCATTTGTCAGATTTGCACCCACGCCGCACTTCGCAAAATACTTATCTTTCGAAGCATATATTACCAGAGGGGGTCTCCTTGGGCTCCCCTGCCGCGGCTAGTGCAGCCTCAAGTTGGGCTTTGCACTCTTCCAGCTCCTGGGACAGTAGGGTATTCTTTTCTGTAAGAACCTGCATAACAAATGATCCTTAAAACAATCATTCTAACTGTTTCAAGTCTCGGGGGCTACTGGTATATATATATATATATAATTACCAAAAAAATCTTACCCGTATGTCTTTCACATACTGCTCCTTGGCTCTGGCTAGATCATTTTGAGCGGCACGGAGGTACATGTCTCCCGAATTGAAGGCATCCAATGCCTCCTGGGAGAAACAAGCGTCATGAAGAACTGTCCGGCGACGCCTGTGGTTCATGGCACTCTCCACATCGGAATTGGTGGCAGACAGCCTGTCCGCATCCTCCGTTGGAGGAGCGTCCGGTGCGCGCCTCGTGTTCGCCTCCGCTTCCGGACCAGGCTTTGGAGCCTGGCTGGTTGAGGCGCGATTGGCAGCCTCTCCGGATATAGTCCGGCAAGGTCTCTTCGTCCTGAAGAGAGCACGAGCGTTAATATGCCTCGAAGGAATAACACCTTTGAATAAGGCGGCACGCTATACCTTCGCGCCGGTGCCTCAGTCCGGACCGCACTTCTTTTCAGCTCGCGGGGCCTTGCCGCCCCTCGTTGGCTAGTCGCCGCAGGCTCGGCCTCCCGTCTCAAGGACCTCCCCTGCAAAACACGGTTGTCATACGGCAATCGAAAACACGCGAGGACAGATCCCTTTTCAAAGTGCTGGGACTTCGGTCTCAGTTACCTGCGAGGCTGGGAGTAGCCCTGGATAATCGGCCGTAATGGCCACCAAGGCGTTGTCCTTTCTCAATTGATGAAACACTCCATCAATCAGCTCCACAGATAAGTCCGGATCCTCTTGAGATGCCGGGTCGAGGGACCGTCCCGGATCCTCGGGTTGTGGAGGAGGGTTGTTTATTTCATTAACAGCCTGGCGTAGTTCCTGCGTTGAAGTTGTTAGACTAAAAATTTTAAAATGGGAATATAAAATGGATGGACAAGTAAAAGTGTCCACTTACCCAACTTGGGGGATTGTACATAGAAAATCCACCCCGTGGGTTGACGCGGAGAAATTCCTCCTCGTCTCCCTTGTACAAAGCGGACAAGGTCTTTATTAGAGCGGCAGCCGAATCCGGCCCCTTACGGCCGTAGCGGGTGGCGTCGTCCTCCCCGTTGAAGTCCCACATGGGGCGGCCTCTATACTGAAGTGGCTGCACCTCTCGCATGATGCATGCGGCCATGACCCCGATCATGGTCAGTCCGGAATGAGCTAACAATCTTATCCGGCCCATCAGGTAAATGACGTTCCTATCACTTCCCCTCTGAGGGCTCCGTGGATGCCAGCTTAGGCTCTTCTTTAGGGGAGCACTGTCGAACTCAAGGAGGTCGATCCGGACAGGATCCGGTAGCGGGACATCCTCTATATAAAACCATTCCGAAGGCCAGTCTTCGGACGCCTTCTTTGGGGTTCCGGATAGATATCCGGTCCCGGCGATGCGCCACACTTCGGCTCCGCCCACTTGATATATTGACCCCTCCTTAGAGCGCGGCACAAGGCAGAATAGCCTTTTCCACAGCGCGAAATGAGCCTCGCAACCCAAAAACAGCTCGCAAAGGGCTATGAAGCCCGCGATATGCAATATGGAGGCAGGCGTGAGGTTGTGCAGCTGGAGGCCATAGAACTCCAGAAGCCCCCGGAAAAACGGGTGAATTGGAATTCCGAGCCCTCTTATTAATTAAGGGGCAAGGCATAGCCGCTCTCCTTTGGAGGGATTGGGGGCCCTCTCTGCTCTCCGCCATTATAGGTGGCAAGTCCGGCTCGAACCGGGACCATATAGGCCGGGGGGAGAAATCCCTTGGTCTGGAGCTTCACTAGCTCGCTGTGCGGGATGGAGCACCTCTTCCAATCTCCAAGCTGAGGCCTGGAAGGGCGAGAGGAGGAGCTGCGGCGGCCGGCCATGATAGAATGGACCTCTGTCGGATACGCTCTAATGAATACTCGTGGAAGGGAGAAGGTGTGGTTTGGATCTAAATCCTCGTCCCCTTAAATAGGCGGCTCATTCACGCGGCTAGGGGTGTAAATATAAAAGACACCCTGACTTTTCGTATTCGTTTGACACATGGAAAACAGGCATTATTGGGCGTAGAAGCCAAGGAGCACTACATTTACAAGAAACCGGACACTATTCAACAGGTACACATAATTTGGAGAAGAACCCGCCTTGCAATGCTGAAGACAATTTGCGCTCCGGACTCGTCGTCATTGAAGCCTGGTTCGGGGGGCTACTGAGGGAGTCCTGGATTAGGGGGTGTCCAGATAGCCGGACTATACCTTCGGCCGGACTCCTGGACTGTGAAGATACAAGATTGAAGACTTCGTCCTGTGTCCGGAAGGGACTTTCCTTGGCGTGGAAGGTAAGCTTGGTGATACGGATATGTAGATCTCCTACCATTGTAACCGACTCTGTGTAACTGAGGGAGTCCTGGACTAGGGGGTGTTCGGGTAGCCGGACTATACCTTCAGCCGGACTCCAGGACTATGAAGATACAAGATTGAAGACTTCGTCCCGTGTCCGGATGGGACTTTCCTTGGCGTGGAAGGCAAGCTTGGCGATGCGGATATTCAAGATCTCCTACCATTGTAACCGACTTTGTGCAACCCTAACCCTCTCCTGTGTCTATATAAACCAGAGGGTTTTAGTCCGTAGGACAACTTCATCATACAACTATCATACCATAGGCTAGCTTTTAGGGTTTAGCCTCCTTGATCTCGTGGTAGATCTATCCATATCATCAATATTAATCAAGCAAGACATAGGGTTTTACCTCCATCAAGAGGGCCCGAACCTGGGTAAAACATCATGTTCCTTGCCTCCTGTTACCATCCGGCCTAGACGCACAGTTCGGGACCCCCTACCCGAGATCCGCCGGTTTTGACACCGACATTGGTGCTTTCATTGAGAGTTCCTCTCTGTCGTCGCCTTTAGGCCCGATGATCCTTCGATCATCAACAACGATGCAGTCCAGGGTGAGACTTTTCTCCCCGGACAGATCTTCGTCTTCGGCGGCTTTGCACAGCGGGCCAAGTCGCTTGGCCACCTTGAGCAGATCGAAAGCTACGCCCCTGGCCATCAGGTCAGGTTTGGAAGCCTAAACTACATGGCTGACATCCGCGGGGACTTGATCTTCGACGGATTCGAGCCACAGCCAAGCGCGCCGCACTGTCTCGATGGGCATGATATAGCTCTGCCGCCGAACAGCGCCTTGGAGGCCGCACACGCATCGGTTTCGACCATTGATTCGGAGCCTACTGCGCCGATCGAGGATCAGCGGTTGGACGCTGCCTCAGGGGCTGCGATCTCAGAGGCGATCGAGCCGAACTCCAGCCCCGCACTCCGCATGGCCCGTGACTCTGAGGAACCGGATTCCTTTCCGAACTCCGAGCCCCCCGCGCCCCTGCCGATCGAATCCGACTGGCGCCGATAATGTAGTTCACCACCGCAGACATCTTTCAGCACTCGCCCTTCGGCGACATCCTGAATTCGCTAAAGTCTCTCTCTTTATCAGGAGAGCCCTGGCCGGACTACGGTCAGCAAGGATGGGATTCGGATGATGAAGAAATTCAAAACCCACCCACCACCCAATTCGTAGCCACTATCAACGACTTAACCGACATGCTCGACTTCAACTCCGAAGACATCGACGGTATGGACGATGATGCAGGAGACAACCAAGAACCAACGCCTATAGGGCATTGGACAGCCACCTCATCTCACGATGTGTACATGGTGGATACCCCAAAAGGAAGCAACAACGAGGAAAACGAGGATGGAAAGAGGGATCGATCTCTCGAAAAACAATCAAAGCGTCGGCGTAAACGCCGACCCAAGCCCCGCCTCGATAAAGACCCAGCCATAGAGCAGGATGAGCCGGTAGACGACGAGCATGCCTTAGAGCAACCGTCCCAACAGGACAACCCAGATAGAGAAACCGAACATCCCTCCCCCGGCGAAAATGGCATTCCGGACGACCCTACGCCGGACAAGCCCATGAAGCAGAAGAACCTCCACAAACGGCTCGTTGCAACCGCACACAGCCTGAAAAAGCAGAAGCGGAAGCTAAAAACTGCGGAAGATGCACTCAGGATCAGATGGAGTAAAGTAATCAATACCGCAGACAAATACGGCGACAGTCGCCGCACTAAAAGCTATCCGAAGAGAAAGCTACTGCCTGAATTCGATGAGGAGGCCTTAGAGCCCTCGCATCCCAAAAGTGAGAAAGCCACACGGTCGGATAGACGACCCCATGGCCAACATAAAGCGGCAAGCAGCGCCGCACTTAAGCCAGCATGCGACCCACTTAAGGATTCGCATCATGGCCCAGCCAGGTCCATTTACGGGCCAAGAAAGCATGCTATCGTAAGCAATGCAATAAAGCCATTATCAGAATCCGGCACACCCAAATACAGGGGTGCCGCACACCCCCTATGTTTCACCGATGAGGTCCTGGATTATGAATTTCCAGCGGGATTCAAACCCGTAAACATAGAGGCATATGATGGAACAACAGACCCTGGAGTCTGGATCGAGGATTATATCCTCCACATACATATGGCTAGAGGAGATGACCTCCACGCCATAAAATACTTACCCCTCAAGCTTAAAGGGCCAGCCCGGCATTGGCTCAAAAGCCTTCCTGAAAACACAATCGGAAGTTGGGAAGAGCTCGAGGACGCTTTCCGAGCAAATTTTCAAGGGACCTATGTCCGCCCTCTGGATGCAGACAATCTTAGTGACATAACTCAACAGCCCGGAGAGTCAGCTCGGCAATTCTGGAATAGATTTCTTACTAAAAAGAATCAGATAGTCGACTGTCCGGACGCTGAAGCCTTAGCGGCTTTCAGGCATAATGTCCGAGACGAATGGCTCTCCAAACACCTCGGCCAAGAAAAGCCAAGAACAATGGCCGCACTAACAAGCCTCATGACCCGCTTTTGCGCAGGAGAGGACAGCTGGTTGGCAAGATGCAGCACCAATGACCCAAGTACATCCGGAACTAGGGATGGAAATGGAAAACCGCGACGCAATAAGGACCGTCGCTGGACTAAGGAAAAAAGTCCAAAGAGCACGGCAGTCAATGCCGGATTCAAAAACTCACGACAGAATCAGAAAAAGCCGCCCCTCCAAGATAACAGGGACGACCTATCCAACGTAAACAAAATCTTGGATAGGATATGCCAAATAGACAACACTCCCGGAAAGCCTGCTAACCATACCCACAGAGATTGTTGGGTTTTCAAACAATCCGGCAGACTCAATGCCGAACACAAGGGGCTCGACACACCAAGCGAAGACGAGGACGAACCCCAAAAGCAGAGTACAAGGAAACAAGAGAATTTCCCACAAGAAGTAAAAATAGTAAACTTACTCCACATAACAAAACATGCGACGCCCATAAAGGTACGCGCCCCACGGCCTATCCCAAAGGAATCCCGCCACTGGTTGTCAAAACCAATCATCTTCGATCATCTAGATTATTCTAGAAGTGTCAGGAACCCAGGCTGGACTGCCCTGGTACTCGATCCAATAATTGGCGGACTCCAGTTTTCAAATGCCCTTATGGACGGTGGTAGCGGACTCAACCTGATATATCAGGACTCAATCCGCCACATGGGGATCGACCCAAAAAGAATTCGCCACAGCAAAACCTCCTTTCAAGGAGTAACGCCAGGTCCGGACACCCATTGAATGGGTTTTCTCTGGCTCGAGGTTATTTTCGGCTCTGCCGATAACTTCCGTCGCGAAAAGCTGACTTTCCACATCGTCCCATTCTCAAGTCATTATCAAGCACTACTGGGACGCGAAGCTTTCGCCCGCTTTAACGCAATACCGCATTATGCATCTCTTACGCTTAAGATGCCCGGTCCATGCGGCACCATCTCCTTAAAGGGTAAGCAGTGAGAACACCTCCCCCAAGTGGAGGATTGTGCGGCTGCTTTAACAGCCCCACAATATAATGGCTTCACTAGCCAGAACATCGGAACAGGTCATTAAGACCACGGACACGGATAGACGAGTCCGGCACAAAAGTATCATTGATAAAGGCTTAGTGGCCATATACCCCTTTACTAGGGGTTTCACACGTATAAAATAAGAGACAATAAAGCTCAATTTTCATATTTTTCTTTACACTTTGTTTATTTCATATAACTTTTGTTCGGCACGCCCCTTTTTCAACTTAGTTGCTCTCTTTTTACAGATGAACGTCGTGCTGCGCCCATCCAGGATACGGCACAACGGAGACACAGGCGCAGACGTGCAGTAGGGACCCGTTCCAAGGATTCTTTTCAGATTAAGACCCTGCGTAAACCTTTTTTACTGTCTCTTGTTGATACACATCCCCTGGTTCTATGACCAAGGAGGAGGCTGGCGTCTTGGCATGTGGCCACGTCAGAATTCTTGCGCGTACCTGGACACTAGGGGCTTATACCTCAGAGCGTTACCTCGCCCGCTCTCATAAAGAACGAATACCTTAGGGACTGTTCGGCGTCGCGAGTTTGGCCTTATATGCATCAGCTCCGAGTCATGATTTTGGTCAAATGTTGGGTTGCCCGGCTCCTGTGTTCGGCCGCCTTACGTTCCACTCTATCGGCTAAGGCGGCACCAGGAGAACTACTGCGATTGTGCCCTGGTTCGGCCAGGCGAGCACCTCAGTAGAGAAAGCCGAAAACCGACTGTCATGATATGGCGTGAGACTGGTCAACCACTCGATGACTCTCCAGAATCTGTAGGATTCCTCCGTATTAACGAAGGGCCGTTTCCCGGCCAGGCACATACGCGCCCCGAATTTGGGCGAGCGCAGTCGCCACCAGGGGCTACCTAAATAGTCCCATTGTCAAGCTCCTATGGCTAAGTGAAAGTGTTAAAACATTATAGTCCGGTTGCCTAGCTCGCTGCACTATCACCTCCTTTGTAGGACCAAGACGTTGGATTAAGTGTGAAGATGCGCCTTTTGCGAGCACCCCCACACTATGTGCGTGGGGTCTGAAGCCAACGACTGCAATCTTTCAGATTTTGTATATATATCTTAAAACGGCCGCACAGGAGGTGTTCCAAATACTTGAAGGCACAAGTATAAAAGGCTACTACAATTCATCAAAATATTTCTTTATAATGACATATGCTATCAGAACATAGCATCCTTCAAGCACTGCGTCTCTATTACACGAGCGCCTTCAAAGACTTCCTGAAAATAGTGCTCGGAGGGTACTCGACTTTTGTCCGAATCTCGGGATGCAACAACGGTGGTCTCCATCTCTCCCCAGTATGTCTTGACACGGGCAAGAGCCATCCGTGCGCCCTCTATGCATGCTGACCTCTTCATCACATTGATACGTGGCACCTCATCAAGGAATTGCTGCACCAAGCTGAAATAACTCTTCGGCTTCGATCTCCCCGGCCACAGATGACCCATGACGTACTTCATGGCAAGTCCGGACAATCTATTCAGTTCGGCCCATTGAGCCAGACGATCGTCCACTGCTAATGGACACTCTGGATTCTGGAACTACGACCAGAAAAGCCTTTCCACTTCGCGATCTTCTTGATCTCAAAAGTATTCGGTCGCATCAGCAGCACTCGCTGCCAAATCCAGATAGGTGTCCTCTGCACTCCACATCCGGTCCAACGAAGCAAACTTCGGATCGCAAAACTTCCTCCACAGCATAAAGGGCTTTCCAGCCGCAATCTGTCCGGCCTGACACAGCTCCTCCTTCGTAGCTCTCATCGCAGAGCGAGCGTCCTTGGCATCAGCAACAGCCTTCTCAAAGTCCGTCTGTCTCGCCCGGTCTTCTTTCTCAAGAAACTTGCAACGGTCAGCAGCACTTTTTAACTTCACGGCCATCACGGCCATCTCCTTCCTTCTTCGGCAGTGAGCAGCCTGTTTGGCTCTCAGCTCTTCAAGGGCCTTCTCGGCAGCCGCATCACTTTTCCTAGCTTGTTCCTTAGCTCGGGCAAGTTCTGCCCGAAGACTCTCCACGGCGGCCGCACCATCTGCGTCAAGCACACACATTGTAAGATACTGGCATAAATCTCCTCTTACCAGATGCCACCCAAGGAATTGCATACCTTGAGCCTCATCAAGCCGCTCGTTGACGAGCGCGATGTCGGCATCTGCCACGTCAAGTTGCCGCTTTAGTTCGGCAAAATCATCAGTTCGGCTCGATTCCGGACACTTCGCCACCTGTATACAAAGGCGACATTTTAGACCTAGGATTATGATCCTCTGCGCGCCGTAAATTTTGACAACGCACAGAGTCTCAGGGGCTACTATCTATAGAGGACGCATCTTGTTTATGTGCAACTGACAAAGAAGTACATTATCAAACGTACCTCAAAACCCGTCAGCAAACTTCTGACGGCCTCATGCAATCCGCTTTCCGCGAACGAAATCCTTCCAATCACCGTACCCATCAATGCACGGTGCTCGTCTGAGATAGAAGCTCACCCCAGCAGAATCATCAGCTCCTCTGACTGTGCATCGGACGGTGCCGGACTCGTCCTATGACCTCCATCGAAGGCCGGACGCGGAGAACCTTGGGGGGACATATGGCTACCTTCCACCCCTGCCGGATTCGGAGAAACCCTCTACAACGACACCTCAAGTTCGCCCGCCTCGTCAGGCGGTACGGCAGGGGGAGGCGTTCCACTCTCCATCATCTCCGGAAGAAGATCCCCCGAAGACGAGCTCTGCTGAGAAGGGCTGAGGTCCGAGCTACAAAGTAAAATTTCGGTTAATCTTCTCAGATAAAAAGCAAGGATTTCTCTCATCCCTCTAAAGGAAAATCTTTCTCTACTTACGGCTCGCTGGAGGGCTGATCCCTTTGAGGGCGTAGTTCAGCCGAGGATCTCCCCGGCGTCGGACCCTCTGACGAGGACTTTTACCCCCGCTTTGAGGCCATGGTCTCCGGGTCGTCAGAGGCGGCCTCTTCTTCCCCTTAGGAGAGGAATTGTCGGTTCTTCCCTTCGGAGCAGCCTCCTTCGAGGAGGCCATAGTTTCCTTGTCCTCCCCCTCACTTCCCTCCAAAGGCACGATCTTCAACATCCTGACTAGCACAGGATCCGGCCTGGTCTCAAGAAGGGGAGCCGGACACCTGATCAGCTTTGCCTTCGCTATCCACTCCTGTTTAAAAGGACAGCTCTTTTAGGGGCGAATTTATGACAATTTTACGAATAGTGAGTCCGGGCACAAGGTTACTTACTTGAGTATCCGGGCGATTGCAGCTTAAACCTGCGTCCTCGGTCAAATCCGGACACATTGCTTGTGATCCGAAGAACATTTTATACATCTCCACGGGCGTTGCGCCCATAAAATGCTGGAGAGCTCGTGGTCCCTCCGAATTAAACTCCCACAGACGAAGGGAGCGACGTTTGCCGGGCAGTGTTCGTCGAATCAGCATGACCTGCGTCACCTTGACCAGGTTGAGGTCTCTTTCTAAGAGATCCCTAATGCGGGCCTGCAACAAGGGCACGTCTTTGGATAACCCCCAATCTAATCCTTTGTTGACCCATGACGCTAGCCGTGGTGGGGGACCCGAGCGAAAGGCAGGAGGCGCCTCCCACTTGGCGCTCCTGGGAGCGGTGATATAGAGCCACTCTCGTTGCCACAAGCCGAGCTCCTCTTGAAAGGAGCCCTCGGGCCATGGAGCATCAGCATTCTTACTTATGACAGCGCCTCCGCACTCTGCGTGCCCTCCCTCGATCATCTTCGGCTCCACTCCAAAAGTCTTGAGCCATAATCTGAAGTGAGGAGTAACACGGAGGAATGCTTCGCACACAACGATGAATGAGGAAATGTGGAGGATGGACTCCGGAGCTAAGTCATGAAATTCCAGCCCATAATAGAACATCAGCCCCCTCACGAAGGGATCCATCGGGAAGCCTAACCCCCAAAGGAAGTGAGACATGAACACTACGCTCTCACTGGGCTGGGGACTGGGGATAGCCTGCCTTTGAGCAGGCAACCTATGCAAAATTTCGGCAGTCAAGAACTTAGCATCTCTCAACTTTAGCATGTCCTCCTCCGTGACGGAGGAGGGCATCCATCAGCCTTGAAGGTCGGAACTGGACATTGTCGAAGGTCCGAAGCGCCTGGAATCTGGAGCCTAGGGTGTTGGAACTCGAGGCGACGGGCGAACTTGTTTTGAGATTGGAGAAAAGGAGTAAGGCCTTGGTCTCTTTATAAGAGGTTGAATACCAGGAGCCCTCCCTGTAATCGTTTGTGGCTCGCCTATAATCGAGAAGACATGCTAACAGGCACGATTGGGTTACCCACGTCCGTATTGATGAGAATCCTGTAAATAAAGGGGACACGATCTCTGCTTTGACAAGACTTACCAAGGAAACCGCCTCGCAAAACACGCTGAGGTGGAAAAGTGAAAATGATTCGAATAAAGGCTTGGCCGTAGTGTGATGTCATGCTGCGGAATACGCTAGCGGATTAGATTTGTGTTTATATTATTCTCTCTGTGGCAATACGTGGAAACTTATTTTGCAGAGCCGGACACTACTCTTGGTGTTTACAAACTTTTATGAAGAATTTGGAGGAGGAACCCGCCTTGCAATGCCGAAGACAATCTACACGTCGGACTCGTTGTCATTGAAGCCTGGTTCAGGGGCTACTGAGGGAGTCCTGGATTAGGGGGTGTTCGGGTAGCCGGACTATACCTTCAGCCGGACTCTAGGACTATGAAGATACAAGATTGAAGACTTCGTCCCGTGTCCGGATGGGACTTTCCTTGGCGTGGAAGGCAAGCTTGGTGATGCGGATATTCAAGATCTCCTACCATTGTAACCGACTTTGTGTAACCCTAACCCTCTCCGGTGTCTATATAAACTGGAGGGTTTTAGTCCGTAGGACAACTTCATCATACAACAATCATACCATAGGCTAGCTTTTAGGGTTTAGCCTCCTTGATCTCGTGGTAGATCTACTCTTGTACTATCCATATCATCAATATTAATCAAGCAGAACGTAGGGTTTTACCTCCATCAAGAGGGCCTGAACCTGGGTAAAACATCATGTTCCTTGCCTCTTGTTACCATCCGGCCTAGACGCACAGTTCGGGACCCCCTACCCAAGATCCGCCGGCTTTGACACCGACAGTAACCCTAGCCCTCTCCGGTGTCTATATAAACCGGAGAGTTTTAGTCCGTAGGACGAACAACAATCATACCATAGGCTAGCTTGTAGGGTTTACCCTCTCTGATCTCGTGGTAGATCTACTCTTGTACTACCCATATCATCAATATTAATCAAGCAGGACGTAGGGTTTTACCTCCGTCAAGAGGGCCCGAACCTGGGTAAAACATCGTGTCCCCTGCCTCCTGTTACCATCCGACCTAGACGCACAGTTCGGGACCTCCTACCCGAGATCCGCCGGTTTTGACACCGACAAAGAGGTTATTAGTTAAATGGAACAAAGAATCACTTAGAGATAAAATGAAACCCGACCCTGCTTTTGCTAGTTCACCTATCTATGTTCCTGATAAGGATTATGAATTCTCTGTTGATCCTGATATAGTTACTTTGGTTGAATCTGATATGTTTTATGGCTATGAATCTGAAACTATTGTGGCACATCTTAGTAAGTTAAATGATATAGCTGCCCTATTCACTAATGATGAGAAATCGCGTTACTTCTATATACTCAAAATATTTCCATTCTCATTAAAGGGTGATGCTAAGATATGGTTTAATTCTCTTGATCCTGGTTGTGTGCGTAGTCCCCAGGATATGATATATTACTTCTCTGCTAAATATTTCCCTGCTCATAAGAAACAAGCTGCTTTGAGGGACATATACAACTTTGTGCAAATTAAAGAAGAGAGTCTCCCACAAGCTTGGGGGAGGCTTCTCAAGTTACTTAATGCTTTGCCTGATCATCCTCTTAAGAAACCTGAAATACTTGATATCTTTTGTAATGGACTAACCGATGCTTCCAGAGATTACCTGGATAGTTGTGCTGGTTCTCTTTTTAGGGAAAGAACACCGGATGAAACTGAAATTCTATTGAATAATATGTTGACAAATGAAAATAATTGGGCACCTCCTGAGCCAGCTCCTGAGCTAGCTCCTGCTCCAATTACTGAGCCTATTCTTAAACCAACTCCGAAGAAGAGAGGTGTTCTATTCCTCAGTCCCGAAGATATGCAAGAGGCAAAGAAATCTATGAAAGAAAAAGGTATTAAAGCTAAAGATGTTAAGAATTTACCTCCTTTGAAGAAATACATGGTCTTAATATACCACCTGTTGAAGAAACATATGATCTCAATTCTTTATTTACTGAAGAACCTCCTCACCCCGATATCCCGACACAGGTAGTAAAGGTAAATTCTCTCTATAGATATGATAAAGCTAAAGTTCCTCCTACTAAAATTGCTAGTCAGTGCTTGGATGAGTTTGATAACTTTATGTTTAAGCAAGACGACTTCAATGCTTATTTTGGTAGACAATTAAAAGAAAATGCTTATATGATTAGACGCTTGGGTGATTATATGGCTAATATTAAAGGTGAACTTAAACTTGTTAGCAAACATGCTTCTATGGTTACCACTCAAGTAGAACAAGTACAAGGCTCAAAAAGAAGTGCTTGATGAAATGAATAGTAAGAAAAATGATTATGCTGTTAGAGTGGCTACTAGAACTGGTAGAATGACTCAGGAACCTTTGCATCCTGAAGGACACCCTAAGAGAATCGAGCAAGATTCTCAAAGAGATAATATTGATGTTCCTAGTTCTTCTAAAAAGAATAAGAAGAAAAATGATAGAACTGTGCAAACTTCTAGTGAACCTGTTGCTGAACCACCTGATAATCCAAATGATATATCTATGTCTGATGCTGAAACACAATTTGGTAATGAACATGAACCTAGTGAAAATATTAATGATGATGTTCATGATGATGCTCAACCTAGTAATGACAATGATGTAGAAATTGAACCTGCTGTTGATCTTGATAACCCACAATCAAAGAATCAACGTTCCGATAAAAGAGACTTTGTTGCTAGGAAACATGGTAAAGAAAGGGAACCTTAGGTTCAGAAACCCATGCCTTTTCCTCCAAAACCATCCAAGAAAAAGGATGATGAGGATTTTGAGCGCTTTGCTGAAATGATTAGGCCTATCTTTTTGCATATGCGATTAACTGATGTGCTCAAAACAAATCCTTATGCTAAATATACGAAGGATATCATTACTAATAAAAGAAAGATACCGGAAGCTGAAATTTCCACCATGCTTGCTAATTATACTTTTAAGGGTGGAATACCAAAGAAACTTGGAGATCCCGGAGTACCTACTATACCTTGCTCCATTAAAAGAAATTATATTAAAACTGCTTTATGTGATCTTGGAGCCGGTGTTAGTGTTATGCCTCTCTCTTTATATCGTAGACTTGACTTGAATAAGCTGACACCTACCGAAATATCTTTGCAAATGGCTGATAAATCAATTGCTATACCTGTCGGTATCTGTGAGGATGTGCCTGTTGTGGTTGCAAATGTTACTATTTTAACGGACTTTGTTATTCTTGATATTCCCGAGGATGATAGTATGTCTATTATTCTTGGAAGACTTTTTCTTAATACTGTAGGGGCTGTTATTGATTGCAACAAAGGCAATGTCACTTTTCATGTTAATGGTAATGAGCATACGGTACACTTTCTGAGGAAACAACCTCAAGTTCATAGTATCAACTCCATTGGAAAAATTCCATCGATTATAATTGGAGGTTTTGAATTTCCTCTTCCTACTGTCAAAGAGAAATATGATATACTTATTATAGGGGATGTGCATATCCCCGTTGAGGTAACTTAGTGTTATTCAAAATTTCTCCGGTTTCATGATTATCGGAATGAGTTTGTTAACAAGACTTGATCAACCTTGTTAGTGGATTCCTTTTGATGAGCATGAGATGGATGAAACTACAAGCACAACCTTCTATACCTTCTCTTTATTTTCTGTTAATTAGTAGAAATAAAGTAAAAATAGTATTTTCCTGTCTGTTTCCTGACTTATCCGTGCAATATAAAAATATCCTGAAAATAAAAGTCCTCAGCATGCCATGCCAATTTAATATGATATTTTCGGGAATATTTGAGGATTTACTGTGCAAAAATTACCGCGGAGGAGCTGCCACCTGGCCACGAGGTGGTGGGCGCCCCCCCTGTAGGGCTAGCCCCTACCTCGTGGGCCCACGGTGTCCCTCCTCCACTTATCCCAGCACCCATCTTCTTCCTCTGTCTCACACAAACCCGAAAAACCAACTCAAGCACGTGTTCCAGCCACTTTTGCTGTGATTTTTGGTCTCCTTGCTCAAAGCACCTCTCGCAAAACTACTTGGGGAGATTGTTCCTTGGTATGTGACTCCTCCATTGGTCCAATTAGTTTTTGTTCTGGTGCTTTATTCTTTGCAAATTTGTGTTGCATAGGTGACCATGTTCTTGAGCTTGCATGTCCAATTTATATGGTTCCAAGTAGTTCTAATGCTTGATTTAGGCTCTGGGCACTTGTAGGAGTAGTTGCTATCAGTTTTATTGAAGTTGGTTCACTTTTGTTTGAAGTTACTAAAAATTTCAGATTATTTCAGAAAAATAATGAGGAGATTTTTGAGGGGTTCATCGAGCCGAAGCTCAAAGGATAAACAAAATGAAGAAGCTCAGAGGCCCAAATATAATTTGCCTCATACTGCAGAGATCCGACCGTGTGAATGGCCTTCTGATAATTTCTTGAGAGAGGCCGGGATATATGAGGATTTCTATTCATTTATTAAGAATGCTGGCCTCACCGACTTCATCCGCGACCAACGTCCACAGTATCTCTTACTCACAAATACTTTTGTGCAAAACTTCTACTTTTTCCCTAAAGAGTCACCTCCTTCAGTAGAGTTTTATTTATATGACGTTGTGAAGAAAATGCCATTGTCTGAATTTTGCGCAGTCTGCAACATACCTCCTGATGGTATTTTAGAGGAACCACCTCGTAAAGAGTTGGAACCATTTATTAACCTTATCTCTATGGGAGAAACCAAGAAGGTTTCTGATGCAAGAATCACTAGCATACATTTTCCTGTGTTACGCTATTTTGCTTTATTTGCTAGTCGATGCTTGATTGGTCGTGGGAACTGTGGGAACCTTAGTGTTCCTGATATTATTATTCTGTTCCATGGTTTATACCGCGACAACACTGTCAGTATGGGCGGAATTATCGCTAGGCGGTTGAGTCTGAACCGTACTAAAGGCCCCATCTTTGGAGGTATTTATGCTTCTCGCCTTGCTGCACACTTTAACATAGCTATTAGGCATTATGAGAAAGAAGAAAAATTGCTGCCTAATGCTTATCTAGACTATAAGAGCATGATAGCCCATGATTTTCTTGTTAAGGACAGGAATGGAGAGCTCAAATGTAAGTTATACTTTGATAAACATTATCCTGAAACTATTACGTTGCCTGCTCCTTCTTTGTTTAATTTTGTAGGACCCTACCTCCTTACGTGGGCTGCCGTCCAAGCTTACAGGAATCCTGCACCAGCCCCGGAACAGGAACCACAAGATGAGCCTCCACGACAATCTGTTTATTCTTGAGATCCAGAGATGACTGTCAGCTAGTGGCAGTCAGAGTCTTCTTCTTCATCATAGTATGATCCCAACTATTCTTGTCGCAGTACGACCCCAGCTACACCTATGGGTATCCGCCAGGCTATCCCTGGCAATAGACCAACTTAGGCCAAAAGCCTAAGCTTGGGGGAGTACGTATTTCTCACCGACATTACATTTATGCTCACATACACTCATTACTAGATGTCGGTGCTCATACTCTTTCACTGTAATATCCATGCTAGTTTATTTTCTTTTTCCTGCTTTCTTCTTGTGTGTTTGTTAAACCTTAAGAAAAACCCAAAAAAATTAGTAGTAGTTTATTTTTCTGTTGTAGTAGTAATAATTAAAAAGAAAACCCAAAAATATTTCCCGTTCTTCTTTTGCTTGTTGGGAGCTTTCCCGTGTAAATAGTTTTATTTCTTTTCTTTTCTTTGGGGGTCAGTAGGAGAAGACCATAATTAAATTGTTGAAGTGGCTCTTATATGCATTATTGTTGATTTAACTAAGAGCCCATATTGCCTTGTCTTCTCCTGTTTATTGAATGCTCGCAGATTCTAGCTTAGTCCAATGCACGTACACTCTTATTATTATTCACACCATTCGGTCATGCAAGTGAAAGGAAATTATGATGATATATGATGGACTGACTGAGATGAGAAAAGTTGGTATGAACTTGACCTCTTTTGTTTTTGTAAATATGATGAGTCCCTCGTTCTTGATTCAGCTTATTATGAATAAACATGTTTGCAATGACAATTAGAGATCATAGTTGCTTGTGCCATGCTTGATTAGCTACGAGTTATAATGATTTACCTTGTGTGCCAATATGCTATTGCGATAATTATGATGTGGTATGATCGGGTGGTATCCTCCTTTGAATGATTTAAGTGACTTGACTTGGCACATGTTCACGCATGTAGTTGAAACAAAATCAACATAGCCTTCACGATATTTATGTTCATGGTGGATTATATCCTACTCATGCTTGCATCCAATGTTTATTAATTTTAATGCATGTACATGGCTGTTGTCTCTCTCTAGTTGGTCGCTTCCCAGTCTTTTGCTAGCCTTCACCTGTACTGAGCGGGAATACTGCTTGTGCATCCAATCCCTTAAACCCCAAAGTTATTCCAAATGAGTCCACCATACCTTCCTATATGCAGTATCTACCTGCCGTTCCAAGTAAATTTGTATGTGCCAAACTCTAAACCTTCAAATAAACATTCTTTTTTGTATGCTCGAATAGCTTATGTATCAACCAAGGCTTTCCTTATCTTCCGTGTTAGGCGGGTTATTCTCAAGAGGAGTGGACTCCGCTCCTCACTCACGAGAAAATGTCTGGTCACCAGGATGCCCAGTCCCATGCTTTATGCAAACTAAATCGAAATTAATTGCAAACAAAACTCCCCCTGGGACCTGATGTATGTTGGAGGCACTCGTTGTTTCAAGCAAGCCATGGATTGAAGCTTGTTGGTGGAGGGGAGTATAAACTTTACCATTATGTTTGGGAACCACCTATAATGTGTTTAGCATGGAAGATATCGCCATCTCTTAGTTGTTACGTTGACAATGAAAGTATATCACTCAAAATACAATTTATCTCTATTTCAAAACCGAGCTCTGGCACCTCTGCAAATCCCTTCTTCCCTCTACGAAGGGCCTATCCATTTACTTTTATGTTGAGTCATCACCCTCTTATTAAAAAGCACTAGCTGGAGAGCACATCTGTCATTTGCATTCATCACTATTAATTTATATTGGGTATGACTATGATTGGATCTCTTTTACCATGAATTACAATGTCTAGTCAGTCCTTGATCTTTAAAGGTGCTCTGCATTTATGTTTTGTGGTCTCAGAA